>NW_028232751.1:34685232-34849164 GCF_057557595.1 Rhyacophila brunnea | reverse complement strand
ATGCGAGGACCACTTGGTCTCTCAGGATTTTGTTATAATACGTATGTTTTCTAAGACATTATATAAAAAATATAAATTAACAATTTGTTTACGGGCCGCACAAAATTGTGTTTTTGCTAATTGCTTTTCAAATGCAAATCAACACGTTAATTACAAAATTAATTAAAAGGGCCCGTAAGCATTGTGAAACGTGATCTATATTGATATTATTGTAACTTATACCTAATGTATCATAATAGTATTATGTACCTAATTAGCTAATAAATGTTGAATATTTTTTTGTTTTGTTATTTTTTTAAATTCATCATGGGCTGAATAGATTTTAACCGCTGTATGGCAAATATGAGTTTTGGTCCAATACAATAATTAAATTACAATTATCATGTGCTCTATGAGACACAGGCGAATCGCGTACGTTTTCATCAAACTAGTCCACTGCAATATTAATAGACTCAGGTAACGGCTTATTTTGTTTTGTTAAAGAAGTATAACTTCTAACGCGCGTAGATAAGTACACACACCGATTTTTTTTTCATAGCGTTACCGCCAATATTACATTTTTCATTCTACTTTTTGGCCTGGTACCGAGTAGAAACAATATTATGCGATTTATGATAGCATTATCGTCTCCCAGAGTTTTTCTGAAAAAAAACAGTGACCTTTTTAATTATGAATAAACAACTTTCAAATGAGATTTCAAGTGGCTTTCAATGTTGAGTACTAAAAAGTTGACGACAAAACATCGACGTTATCAATTATTCAGGAGACGGTTAAAATTAGATAGTGAATACTGATGAAATTATTTTTTATTGTTATTTTAGATCCGGGGCAATATTATTAATGATTGAGTTTCAGACTTCAGAGTTTGTAGAAAAATAAAATCGATCATTTAAAAGATAACATCTAGTAACATTTTATGGACATAAATATTAATTTAGACTGTCCGAAACTTTCTTTCTTCTTTGTGTCGTTGTCGACACTTTGTGATGTCTAACAATCTACAGTAATTCGACTACAGTGGATATGAAATTACTCTGTCCAATCGTACAATATACACTCCGACTCAAATTATGTATAATCCCTCAGAGGCAGTGACCCCGACCCAAATAACAATTGTAGCACCTATATCACGAAGCATCGTTGTTAATATATTTTGTATGTTGATTATAGTACAAATTCTCAAAAATGTGTAAGTATTTCGACTATCTTCGGGCTATCGACGGTAATTTGCCAAATTTATGTGTTGAGATATTATAATTCTTATAATAAGTTAGCCGTCTAAACTGTGAAAACTATCTATTTCACTTTAAAAGTTAACATAGCCAAGAGAGGGGCTGTTAAAATATCGTCGCTGTAGGATTGGTTTCCCGAATAAACCAAATGTTCAGGAGACGAAAAACAAATTTCATAATCCTATATTTAAATACATGGAGATATTTAAATAGTTATTTTTACAGTATATGAATGATGTATTCATTACCATTACAAAGTGATTTAAAGAAAAGGTTGGTTCTAGTCCGTTTAGATACAAAAAAAATATTCTGGATTAAAAGGTCGATTTTGGCAAAAACGGATATTCGGGAAACCGATTCCTATAGCGACGATATAGCACTTTTTGACAGTTTAGACGGTAAACCTATATTACAATCAACCACCTCAATACATAAATGTGATAAATTACCGTCGATAACCGCTTTGTGTATAGAATAGACCGACTGATAAAAATACTGTATATATAGGAGTACTTGACATTATCATCAGCCGGGGTCGATTCACTTCTGTTTGAAAGTCTCCAAATAGCTCTATCCACTCTTCTCGGTCCCTAGTTCCTTACTGCCACGTACATCTACCGAAATTTATGAGCTCGTTTATCCAGCGGGTTTTAGGGCATTTATGCTCCTTGGGTACCACTGTATGACGGCATTTGTCCAGTGGTTGTCCATTCGCCGATTGACATGTCCAGCCCGGTACCATTTTTTCCTCTTAGCGACCTCTATCAGATCGCGTAATCTTGGCTGCTTCCTTATTCATTGATTTCTTTTGTGATCTTTATGCGTTGTGCACAACATGCACCCTTCAATGCCACGTTGCGCTACTTGTAATTTTTTGATTTATCTTACATTAAGGGTCCATGTTTCACATGCATACGTGAGCGTTGGTAGCACACATTAGTTGAACACTTTATGCTTAATACACAATAGGAAACCACTTTTGAAAATACTATTCAGGCGCCCAAATGCACTCAATACCAGCAGTAACTGAAATATTTATAAAATATAATACATATCTACTCGTGATTTCTTTATAAGTTAAAGTAAACGTTAAAGAGCCGTTTACTATCGCTGAATTTTTTTATATTATGCTGATCACTAGATCCGTAATAAGTTTGTATTATATCTTGTAACACCTACTAGGGTTGCTATCCTTTTTCAAAGAATTATATTACATTTGACGAAACGTTATAATATTTTCGGAAAAAATATTGTAGTCGTTGTTAACGGGAGAGCTATTTTTACCACGTTTTTATTAGCTCGTATTCTTGTTTGTCCAGTACAAATTTTTTCTTGTCGTGTCCAGTACATTTTTTTTCATGTTTTTCCAAGATTTGTATTGGACGATTGAATATTTTTAACTAACTTCCCGACTAGCTAGACATTTGAAACTTTTAGAATATATATAACACAGGTTTTGAGATTTGTTTTTCCAAAGTAGGTACCATCTGCAATAATATTTTGTTTTGTTACGTCAGAGAAGTATAACTTCTAACGCGCGTACATAAGTACACACACCGATTTTTTTTTTATTATCAATTTTTTTTTCGCAATTTTGTCGTTGACATAATATTATTACATCCCTATCTTCAGTTGGTGCTAATTAAAAGGATTATATTTCTGCAGCTCTCGTATTGTCTGGGGACATGTGATTAACTTATTAGTAGGTGGGTCAGGAATAGGACATTAACTAGAGCAGTGATTCCGATTTCGTAGGCCCCATACGAAATGTTTATTTGAAAACTTATTTTGTTTTTAAAAAATATGTTGCAATCAAGGCTTCGAACCGGAACCGAACCGAAACACGGAAAAACCGTTATTTTTCGGAATGAAAACCATAACAAATTAAAAATCGGTTTTTTCCGTTCGGTTTATTTTCAAATTCGCGCGATAACGTTGTTGTTTTTCATTTGAAATATGTCTATCAATTCAAGGCACAGAGAAATTATTTGACGCATCTCGACATAATCCTCATAATTCATAATACATTATTTTTAAAAATTATGGATATGGCCATGCGGTACAGCATAACCATTGGTTTCAGAGCGTGGCGCCGGGCTATCATACTAGTACCATTAAAAGTTCTATATTATGGTAGAAAATAAATTCTTATTAAAATTAATAACATTTTAAAATAATCGGTGTGTACTTATGTACTCGTGTTAGAAGTTATATTTCTTTGGCGTAACAAAACAAAAACAAAACTTGTGATAAACTAGTTCTTTGTCTACCTCTTAATTATCTTGTTAAATTACACACTCAAGAAAAAGAACCGCTTATTGGAATGCCGTTGGTTTATTATATAATGGTTTCTCGTTGTTTTTATTTGTAAAGTACCAAATGTCACTCTGGCGTTTAATCGTTTGTTTACGTAAAGAATTGCAAATGGCCGACAATAATAAATTCGCTGCCTAGGCAACGGAAAAAATCTAAACTATAATATTATACTGTATAATCGTCACGATTGCAGTACCATACAGTGGCGTAAAGGTAGTTTGTTCGGCTGATAAACCGAAACGAAAACCGTAACGAAAAAAAATAACGGTTCGGCGCCTTAGTTGCAATTATTGTAGTAAATTTTATTTAATATAAATATCTCATTTTTTAATGTAGTGCCTAATTATACCTTCTATAATTGTTAATAAAATTAAAAAAAACGGTAAATTATGTAAATACCGTTATTTAAAGTTACTTGATTTTTTTTTAATTTCGGAGGACGATATTTGCGCATTGCACGCGGTTATCAATTGATCGGTGACGAATAAACTATACTGTCTGCCGTTTGCTACGAAGGAGGGCCATATATACTACCATTATTAGGCTAAAGTGTTCAATGAACGCCATCGAATTGACTTATTCTTACCAATTTTCAAAGGTAGGTTTTAAATAACGGCTTTAAAACAGCGTTATTTCGTTAAGATAAGCATAATTGTTAATAATTTACCTCAGATATTAGAAAATAATTTCGGACCGTATGGGATTTGAACCCATATTTATCACAATCCAGACGAGTAGTAATTAAACTACCTACCCCCGGCATCAAAGCCATAATACCCGGCTATAGTATTAATGTACCTAAGTAAGTATAGATTACGAAAAAAAACTTTATAACTCTCCATAAATTGTATGCACCGCGAAATGGATAAATACCTATGTAAAGTGATTAGATGCGTACCCATTAGTCAGTTAATTGCTCAGTTGATAATAACCAGATACATAGGTAGAAGAGATATAAGTAAAGTAGGTCATTTAGTGGTTTGTCACATAACATAATTTAAAACGAACCTATATAATAATCGTACAATAATATAATTATTATATATATACTTATATGACATGAATTTCAATTAATATAATGTCTTTCTGTCAAGACAAGTATCGACACAATTTAAGTGAAATATTATATTATCCTTTTGAAATGTTACAATTACATTTAGCGAGCTGTCATTGTCACAATATGTATCAGACATTCTATTCGTAGGGTGTACCTTGTAGCTAGGGTCGTCAAAAATATCGATATTTTGAAGTATCAATACTTTTTACCGATATTTCAATACTTCCTTTCGATGCCGATACCGATACCAATATTTTTCATTTTTTTTTTAGTAAAAAAGTCTGTCGTATTAATAAAATACGATTACGATAAACACAATTAATATAATACTTATACACAAACATCATTCCTAGTATTTGGGAAAATATTTCTAGTACTGTAACACTGCATTTTGACGTACCTACCTACCCCGACATGGCGGCAACGCGAGCTAGAGGAGTGTTTAAATTTAAAAATTGTATCGGCTTTCTTTTTGGGCGCGACTCATTTTCTTCTTTGCAATAGACCAAAAGTTTACTAATATTAATCTCAACATCACTCCTGATCATTTAAAAACATATTTGTGTTATATAAAGCTTTAAAATAGGTAAATTCATTGATCTGTACCTACACCACGGGAGCGTAAAATAAAATGAGAAATTTGGAGGCGTTTCTCATTTGAAAACGGAAGTCTCATATCGCCCCACTGGATGGGATGGTTAGTTCACCGCATAGCCCCCACAAAGAGGGACTGACCGGGGTCTAGCCTGGCGGCCTGGACTCAGGAAGGGCCCGGCGTGACGAGTCGACCAGATAAGTGAGATAAACACAGTTCACAAATTTTCTCTAATAGTAAAAAAATTTGCTATTTTAAAAAACGCCATTTTACTTTAATGATAATATTAATAATTAAAAATATTTGTTTGTACGATGCAATTTTTAACTTTGTGCCGATGTTCGACAACTCTATAATTCAAATGGATGTACAAAAAATACAAAAATCGCTAAAAATACACCTTAATTTTACCACGAACACCATTTGGAAAGCGTTACTGCAGCGCGTCACACTGCCTTTACCCTTAGCGATAGGTAGGGGAGCCCGCTTCAGGATGCGGGGGCCATGGTTGTGTTACAGTGTTAACAAGTAGACAAGAAGTTATTGTTCGAAAATAAGCATCCATCGGTTCATCAATAGTTAACCCGACCACCCGTCAGGCAAAGCTGAATAATACTGAACATAACTGATGATTCAAGACTTTTCGTATTAACTCTACTATTCATAATATTATTAATAATTTAAAAAAAAAAACAAACATTTTTTTAATTCAAATTTTGTCAGATGTAATTATATTGTATTAGTGACAGCAATTTATTATTTACCCTGAGCGCGATTGTTTGATCATTCTTATCTGATTAAGCCTATTAAATTTTTTCCTTTGTTTCCTGAATGCAAATTTACTGTCTCGTACAGCCAGTACTGGCTTGACAACTAATTAACAAAAAGGATTCTTGAAAACTAATGGTCATGCGTTGTAGGATGTGTAAGTGTAGTGAAGGTGATGAGAGTGGGGGGACAAGGGCTGTATGTAAACACTTCCCTTGTTTCACGTTAATGAATTTTAACAAGCCGTGAGGTGACAACACTATAATCTTTGATACATACAATCCTTTTAAAATTCTATTACAGCATTCTGTGGTTACATGATCATAACATGATTTAAAATAATTGAAAAGTATATCACAAGGATTTTATGGGGATTAGTTTAATATACATACTGTGGCGGTTTTCCTCAAATTGAAAAAGGTGCTCGCTTTGCTATCTTACGCAGGAGACTATTTTTCACAATATGACACCCCGAAAAATCCCTATCTGTATTTATAATCATTGCTGTATTTTTAATGCGAATCTAATCTAACACATCATAAAATACGAAATTGAGATATACTAATATACGTCAATCTAATGTTGCTGTATATAGATTAAATTCAATATATGTAACGTGTATATTTTATCAAAAAAAAAATATATAATACATAATATGTAGGTAATATTATAAAGAATTTATATTTATTTTTTGTTGAAAATGTATTGGTTTTGTTTATATCGCAGGAGACTTTCAACCAATAATTAGCTCTTGGGACGTCGACGTATTTAAATGCATTGTATGCGTATATAATATATTATATAATATAATATAAACAAATGTATAATACTATCAGTAAAATTTATTTCCTATGCGTTACAATAATTATTCATATCCGAGTTAAAGGTTTAGCTAATTAAATGTATGCTGACATACAATTACAATAGTGGCTACTTTAAAACATAAAATCACACATATTAATGGAAAACCATTTTAATGTGGCGTTTGTCCATATCAAAGTTAAATATTTGACCACTTAAACAACAAAATGAGGTTTTAAATCATGAATAAATACTAATGAGGTCAGTTAAAAATATGATGTTTGACCATATAGGTACAGTAATAATTATTATTATTGGTGAAAACTATTACCCACAATGCAATATGCGCCGACATACAACCATAAATTATCAGCATATAATATAAACACATAAAATAACAGAATGGTCATACCGGTTTTTTTTTTTAAATATATGTTTTCTTCCACAACTGAAATATGTCAAACCTTAAAAATACAAAATAAATATTTATACAATATGTATAAGTAAAAATGTTATGTGGATTTGTATTTTTCGCCCCTTTTTGGTTGTCGTTTTGAAAATTACTGTAAAAATCTTTATTAAAGAGGAATATTTACTCTGAAATTAAAGACTGTCTTCTATAATCATTAATCAAAGACGTATAATAACCGTTCGTAACTGTAATAATCATTATTATAATATTATATACAACAGCTTTTCCAACCATTAATAAATATGAAGACGTCTATTTTCCAGCTTTGGTTTTAATATTTATTTATTTCGATCTCTTGTATCGATATGCACAATACAAAGTAAAGGAAACTTCAAAAGTGAAGTTTCTGTTTCCTAGCGGTCCCAGTGTAAACTTTGATAGTATATGTGGGGTGATTCTTTATCAACGCCCTTTGTTTGTTGAGTCCCAAAATTCTCTAGATCAGTGGTTTTCAAGAGATTTTTCCGGTGGCCGCATTGAACGAAACACTCGCTCTATAAGACACAGGTTAAAGCTGCCCTCAAACTTACGAACCTTTCAAGATGTTGGTACTACCTTTCATCTTTCAGTATGGCGGCGAACGACTGTATTTAAAAAGATACTCTGCACAAGTATATATTGCGGCTTAAGCGTTGGCCTATTTCGTCGTGGGTCCCAGGTTTGAATCCTGGGTCTGGCAAGTACACATATAGTTTTTCAATTTGTGTATGAGTCAGAATATGGACCTAATAGGTTGAGCAAGTGGCTGACATCCATTTCTCGTAAAAACAAAATCTGTCAATACAAGCCTCCACTCTGTGGAGGCCCATATTATGATCCTATTAGGATCGGACATGGTCGAAGAAGAAGAAGAAGAAGAAGACATGCATTTGGCCACATAAATATTTTCTTCAAAAATAACTTCCAATTATTCCGAAAACTGTGTTATCCTCAGTAAAAGAAATATCTAGAATTGAGTAACACAGCATAGTATAGAAAGGTGTAATGCGTAACGATTTTTTAAAAAAAAATGGACATAGGAACAAACAAGGTTAGAATATGTAATAGGGTGTGCTTATAATATTAAATGAAGTGATCAGAATACATAGTTTTAAATAAATAATCACCGGTCAAATCTAGCAGGTATAACTGAGCCGCTGTATCGACAGTATAACTGAATCCTACGACATGGAGCGAGACGAATAGAATCAGCCTTGGGAGGCATTTATCCAGCAGCGAATTGAGCGATGCTAATGATGACAACGATGAATCACTTTATATGAAAACTCCAATAAAAAAAAAACTAAAATGAAGCTACAAATTCCCCATCATATCCATATTAAGCTATGGAGTCATGGAGGAAGATGAATATCTTTGAAAGAAAAACATTGATAAGGATCTTTGGAGCCGTTTGCGATGAAAACGACATGTTGTGACATGAGGACGGTACAACAACGAACCATACATCATGTACAACTATTATCTCCTTGTCTCAAGAATGGAAGACACCCAACCACCCATGGAGTATATAAAGAGATACGGCAGTACGGAGGTAAGGCAGTGGAGGAAGCTTGTATACAGAGTGAAGAAGTATATACTACTACATCTACCTACAACTAAGAACCACACTGAACTGTAGTCAATGTCAAGAAAATCTATATGATTTTAAAACACAATAATATTATCTGAACATAATACGACGTAAATAATAAAATTTTCTTTGAATAGGCCTGTTTAACACTAAAACAATGCCAGTTTCATAGAAATGTAAAACATAGTTTTAATGTGTTTTACATATTATAGTTGAGTTCAGAAGAAAACTATGGCCCAGTCCTTTAAAATACAATCTATGCTTCTTCTCAAATTCGCGAGTGTATTTTTTTTTTAATTTTTGTATCTACCTATAAATTATTTAATTCTCGATCGCCGGGTTGAGCACACCTGTTATATAAGATTAAATTAAAATTTATTCTACCAAGGTTAAAGGTCGGAAACGGGTGAACCAAACGTAGAAGGCCTCCCCCCAGATAGATGGACCCAAATGAAGAGTGCAACAAGATTTCAAATTCCGGACAATGTGGTGAAAACCAGCAGCGACTTAATTCTATACCCGAGAGATATAGTGGGTTCAAACAAAAATAAAACTTTTTCATTAGAGTCACGTGCTGGTGAGTATATTACTATAATAGTAGAAAAAGTTTTGAAGCTACTCGCAATTAACAATGAATAAATAAGCTATTCTCGTACTGGTATACTCTATTAGCGATACGCCCTCTCAGAAGACTTGTGTATCGAAAAAAAGAAGATATAATTAATGATCAATATTCTTTATTTTATCGAATTTGAGTTGTGTGGTGCTTTCAAGTCTGGGTTTTCCATTGACGTAACACAACCTAATGTAAAGTATCGTAACTTAACCTAAACTAACCTATAGCCTAACCCAGTGGTCGGCAAACTGCGGCTCGCGAGCCATATGTGGCTATTTGGACCCTTGAGTGTGGCTCTACCACAAATGACCACGTATAGACTAAATTAGTGAAAGATAGACAGTCAAAATGTCTTCGAATATAACCAACCAGCAAGTCGAAGATCTTAAATTGGTTTCAGCTTTATCAATAGCAGTTGACGAATCTTGTTACATAAATGATACAGCAGAAATTTCTACGGTTTATTTCATCTACTGGTCTTAGAGAACTTCTTAAGAACTTTTAGGATTATTGCCACTCAAATGCCAAGCACGCGGAAAGGATAATGCTGTAATTGAGTGCATGGAAAAACATCATATGTATTCCACTCGATAAAATTATGTCAATTTCAACAGACAGGGCGAAAAGTATGACAGGCGTAAGAAAAGGGTGTTACTATTTTGAAAGCAAAAAATAATCACGAGATACTTTCTTACCATTGCATCATTCGCCAAGAAGCGCTTTGTGCGCAGACATTCCCAGAAGAAATTTGCAAAGTTATGGAATTTGTGATTAAGATTATCAACTCCATTATAGCTAAAGTTCTGAATTGTCTAATTTTTTTTTTAATTTTAAAGCTTTCATTATTTCAAATAAATTATTATACTATATTTAATGCAATGAATTATACGAAATGTATGGATTCGGTCATATATATAATAATTCTCAAATATAATTAGTAATACAATGTAATTTCCAAGAAAAAATGGTATAAGTATCTCCTTATTTACAATAATTGAAAATTGCCATTGAAATAATTTGTGTTGATTTTTAATTAATTGAAAATATTGTTTACAACTCTTTCATAACTTATCGTAAAACACTGGAGGTCGTAATATTTATACAGCAAATTATCAAAAATCAATAGGATATTTCAATTAAATACTAGGCCGCTAACTTTAAACGACCAATTAAAATTCTGAAATTCACCATTGATATTGTAAATATTATTTACGACTTTTTATATCATATAGACATACCTCAGGCTATTTTCCGTTCAACGACTGCCAGACTTTGTGAAACAGTCACCGCTTGGAATATCAAAATAATAAAGAATATTTTTTTTTATTTACCTATTTTAATAAAATCAAGTTTTTAGATGTAAAATAGTCTTAAAGAATGTACCTAACATTTATGTCACCTTTTTCACTCTTAGAAAGAGACTAAAAAGGGTCGTCCAAGACGATTTGGCACCGCCACCTAGACGACGCCAATCGGGGACCGGGATAACTGAAAGGTGGACAACTTGAAGCCGCATGGTTTAATGAAATGCGCAAAAATAGATCTACTGTACAACTTAAAATAGCAATTAGATAAGGCTAAATCCGATACAGAGTATATTTTCCATGACTCGACAATCTTGTGTGGACTGCCTAACAAAGGAGTTTTGTAACATTTTTTTACGAGAAATTGATGTTCAACTTATAAGATCCATAATCTGGATCAAAATACACATACGTTGCGACTCGGTCATTGCGGGTGCATAATACATTCGTCGTAAATGTCGTAGTTTATAGGCTTTATATTATTCAACCTTGGATGTCTATTCCGGATCGATATAAGCAATAAAAGCTGAATATACACTATATTAGACTCTTTCTAGTTGCTGTTTTAAGTCGTGACAAACATACATTTGTTCACACATATTTGCCTGTAAGCCCTCTCAATTATCCATCGTTTAGTTGTCAAGAGGGGTCCAGTTTGCGATGTCCAGTCAATGGCGCTGAATCATCTCATTCCCTGATAAGTAAGTATCACCAAAACATGGATTTTTTTCACAAACTTGTGGAAATATCACCCATTTTCTCAACCATTCGGGTACATACTCCAGATCCAACAAATACACTAATTAGGTCACCACACTAAGATTTTCGCGCCATACTTGTTTCAAACACAAATATTTACATATTAATTTTGTTTATTTCACATGAAAAAAATACTATTATTTTTGAACAAGTTTTTTTTTTAAATAATCTTCATGGATTCTTTACAATCGATGAGAAATTTTACTGATATACATATTATTATGTCTATACTATACAAAAAATAGTTTTAATATAAATGTAAAGGCAAGTAGGCGGTTGAATTTGAATGTACGCAACATTGCAGCACACCGGTTAGGAAACTCTGTACCGACTAGGCAACGAAAAGCAACATACCTAGCCGTAAATAACTAGCTACAAATTAATTTCTATAAAATATCTTTACTTCATCAACGAAAACAGCTGTTATCATTAATTATCTTTGCTGTTATATTTTGGTAAAAATACTTAATTATTATTATGTTCTTATGTATAATTATAGTTTTTACTATTTCTAAAATACACCAAAGTTGGTTGCATTTTATGACATTTTCAGTTGGTCTAATGGCTCACTTTAAAACGAAAATTATTAAAAAGATGATGCCGAACCTAATAAATTATAATAAAAACCAAAAAAGTACTGAAATATAAAAATATACATAACCAGCACATATCTGTTTCGAGTAAATAATTGAGGTAGATATTTTATGTTTTATTTGTTACTTACAATGTTTGTAAATAAAATATATTAATTAATTTAAAACACCACAATTGAGATTTTTATTTATGCCCATTAAAGGCGTACTGATATTGAATAGAATATATTATTATATGTATTATGTTATATTTGTGGAATTGAATTTTAATTCAACGTCAAAATACGATTTATGTTAGAGATAAGTTTATCGTTAGCACATGGCAACGATGCACATAGCATCGAAATGAATAGAATCTGCTTAGGGAGGCAGTTATCCAGCAATGGATTTACCCATACTGGTTATGCTTAGTAAATATAAATAAACAAACAGAGGAATACATATTATTTTACCAGTCTCTCTGTCACAGTGAAAATTATTGTTTTAATATGCAGGCTCACAGATCTATTATTTAAGCCTTCACCAGAACGTCCTCACTGTACTACAAATTAATTATGACAGTTTAAAACTTCACATCAGAAAATATTCTACATTTCTGAATAATATTTTTCACGCGATCCTTGTTTATAAAGTTTCCCGGTTTAATTATTCAGGCGTTCAGTTATTCCGAGCGAACCAGTCCTAAGCGATATTAGGCTGCATCTAACAATTGTTTCGTCTGGAATATACGTATTCGTACCAGTGTTGCCATATTTTGAATTTGAAAGAGGAATTATAGTACAGAGCCTCCAAAATTATAGTATTTGGAGATAAAATATAGTACGCGTTGTCATCTGTTGAAAATGAAAATTTTCCCGATTTTTCATAGTCGGCTTGTTTTTATTAGGAAAAATATTTCGTCGCGGGCCGCACGTTCCCAAATTTTCATGGTCGGCTCGTTTTTTTTAGGAAAAATATTTCGTCGCGGGCCGCAGGTTCCCGATTTTTCGTGGTCGGCTTGTTTTTTTTGGGAAAAATATTTCGCCGCGGGCCGCAGATTTCCAAATTTTCGAAGACCACTCGATTGCGAAATGGCAAATGCAGAATTATAGTACTTTTATATAAAATTATAGTACGATTTTCAAAATTATAGTATTTTGGGCGTACTATACCTATTTTATATCGTACATAGTACGCGGACCAAAATTATAGTACAAATACTATAATTATAGTACGGTTGGCAACACTGATTCGTACCAACAGTGAGTCTCGCTCATGCGCAAAACAATGCCTCTATTTATGCCTCTGAAACACAAATACAACCTCTTAAGTGAAGTAAGTATCAACCCCATGTGAACCTTGCTCTTGTTGTATGTCCAATATAACATTGAAAAATATTTAATTACTATAAATCATTCTTTTTTTAAAGAAAAATTTATCATAAAACAACAGATTTGTTTTATTAAAATAGGCACTTCACTTCCTTAGAACAAAAAAGATGCTGAGGTCATCAGAAAGTATCACTTCTGAAAAAATACCTCACTGTAGCTTACGGGTATTGGTATAGGTATTCTTATTCCTCACGATTGCCGAGCGGCTTAAGCCTCGGCTTATTATGTCGTGGGTCCCAAGTTCGAATCCGAGGTCTGGCAAATACACATATTGTTTTTTCAGTTTGTGCTTGGAGTTAGAGTATGGATTTAATTGGTTGAAAGTAGCTAACATCCATTTCTCGTAAAAATATCGGTTAATACAACCTCCACACTGTAGAGGCCCATGTGATCCTCTCAGGGTCGAACATGGTGAAGTACGTATTTGTATTTATTATTTGTAAAGTAATATAATTCGTTCCAGTACAACTACTGTATTGCTGTACTTACAGTACTTAACAACTTCACACGTCATAAAATACTAACTAACAAATAAGATAATATAATATAGTACATGCAGACGTCGATCTATTTGAGCAAATAATTGAATGCGATAAAACTATGTAGGTATGTGTGTAAAAAAATACAAAAAAAAATCGAATAGGTGCGTTGATTGCCTTTATTTCTACTATCTATTCCATGTAGGTACCTTAAGCTGAGTTAAATCGCCATTGAGGAATTTTCCATTCAAAATAAATTTGTATCACACACATTATTTTTGGTTATTGTGAAGATGTTTTTTTATTAACTGGTTAAGTGCCCAAAGCGTCTTTGGACGCCCTAATTACACCAATTCTTATGTTAATTACTATCAATTAACTAATTGCGGCATAGAAAGGATTAATTGCCATTCTTTACACCACCATTGCAAAAAATATCTAACAAAACCATCTTGGTCGATCTGTTTCTGAATGTCCCTCTACCTCCGTCTATCCCCTCTGGTCTCCGTAGCCACATATTTATTTCCGCCAAACTTAATCAATTCATAAGCACAGTGGCTTTTGAACCAGCTCTATCATCATTAAGTGCCTATTAGATACAACTGGGTGACCAAATCAATCCTTTTACATCTCCAGAATGTTGTTATTTAAGCTGTATAACTGACGTCAGCTCCCACATTGCATATTTTTGGTTCCTTCTCATGGAAATCGTTCAAATTGTGTTTATGAAATTTCACATGAAAAAAATATATTTTTTCAGACTTCCGAAATGTCTCTTAAAAACATTGTCTCCCTACAGCTGGTCGCTCATTGAGTTTGGTCTTTGTCCACTGCAGAAATACTCTCTCTGCCTCATCCACTCTTCCCGGGATCCGGTTAATCATCAATATAAACCAGACCCTCATAAACTACTGATTTTATCCTCAAATTGTTCGAGTGACCGTGTAATGAGAACAACCAATACTTAAAGTAGGTACATGATTTTGAATTAAGTATCCTTTTATGTAATAGAAAAGGGACACCCGTTTAGATTTGTGAAAGTGGGTTAAAAAATGTTCAATACAGCATTCAGATTTTTTTAAATTTAAACAGGGAATCTCATTTTAACTTATAGTTGTCGTTTATACTATCGCCCTACTAACTAACCTGCCATTGCTAATGCCAATTATAAGGCAGTGACTGTATTCAATCAAATCTCTGGATATTGATGTATTTCGCTTACATGAGGTGAGTTTTAGTAGACATTACTTTTTAATATAGGGTCTACTTAGTTCATCCAGTATGCTTCTATGTACTTTTTTTAATTTATTTTTTACTCATATTACAGTGTATTTTTATTTAAATATTGTTAACACTTATTTTTTATGTCATATCGTAAACGCTTTTAATTTGTAAATTGTCATGTTCATTATGTAATATAAATACATAAATTTGAATTGAATTGAACCACCAGAATATTCAATAATAATAAAAGTGATAACCTTATTTATTATCGTATTTAATTTTGTAAAAATATATTAAAACACTACCTACATTGTCAAGGAAACTAATCTGTGTTCCGTTATATGGTAACAATAAATTTAAATAAAAGCAATATTAATTTGTGGTTACTACCGCTTTAGCACACGACGTTTGGTCCGACCGTCGCATGGCCGCCTTATGATATTATTATGTCCTGCCCACTTCCACATCAACTATGCCACCCCTATCTAGTATGTCGACAGTCTTTATTTGACTGGGAATCCACTCATTCGTATTCCTATACGTCAAAGTGATGCGGAGCATGAAGTAGTCTATGGCTCTCCGGGACACTTGTAGTTTATGGAAGGACTGTTTAGTAGGATCATAGTTTCTTTCCCGCACGTTAGGACTAGCTGAATGTGCGTTTTTAAGTGTTATTTCATAATAATTGCCCCCGTAGCTTCCGAATGAAAATCCACTACCTTATGCATTGGACTATTCGAGCTGACTACAGATATGATTAATAAAAGGGTTAAAAATTATCATCTCGTTGACGTCGTGGTCTTAACGAATAAATATTAGGATGTTGTAGGCCCAAGGTACATCAATAACCAACCGTTGCTTAGTATGTATGTAAATAAGTATGTTTCCTTTGAGCAATTATTTACTTTCTTGTTTCAGGGTCATTATAATCAAATTTATGTACATAATAAATCAATCGGTATTATTTTCAGGCAATTCTATTGTTAGCTAATAAAAAGGCTCGTCTGGAATTGTTATCGCTATATAACAGCCTAACATCGTCTCCATTTATGTTTTATCACATTGTAGAGCAGTGACGTCCCGTCCCGTAAGGGTAGGCAAGTCATACGCTGCTTAGGGGGTGACACATTAAGGGAGAAATACGAATAATATTCATGAAAGTTTTTGAGTGTCGCAGAGTAAGATAATTTTCGCATGCGGCGCTAACAGAGTTTACGACGCCAAGCGCCAATGAATAACGTAATGGAATTTATAGGTACAAGAATTTTTAAAATTTAAATTTTTTTATATCGTGAAATATCTGCGAAAAACTAATACATCTTTGTAATAAATTTACATAGATATGAGACTAAAAGATGGTACCTACAGGGTGGCATTTTGAGTCAGGTTTCAGGTTGAGAGAAGCTGTAGTGCTAGGAACATCTAGTGACAGAATACGAAGCAGGCAATTTAATACAATTAACTAATTCTTTACATTTGAAGGTTTCTTCAATAGTACGAGGGTGGGTCAATAAGTCCTTAGAAAAGCCGACAAGTGGCGCGACTAGTACTGTAAGCGGTTTGTTTTCATCCAGCGGCACTACCGATTCAGTATGCTGCGAAGTTTCAATCAGATTGGTCGGGTTGTTGTGTGTTTTTCGTACATTTTAAAAAAAAAATATGCTTGTGGAAAATGGAAAAATGGAAAATGGAGAAAATTGAGTTTAGAGCTGTTATTAAACATTTTAATATAAAAGGGTTAACAGCAAAGGAAATAAAAAATGAGTTGGATTTAGTTCACGGCATATCTGCTCCTTCACTCGCAACTATTTATAACTGGTTAAATGAATTTAAACGTGGTCGTACATCAACAAAGGATGAACCACGCTCAGGACGTCCTGTAGAGGTGACTACACCAGAAATGATCAATAAAATCCACGATATGGTGTTAAGTGACCGAAGATTAAAGTTGAGTGAGATAATTGAGGTTACAGGGATCTCAAAAGGTAGCGTCATTTCTATTTTACATGACAAATTGGGCATGAAAAATATTTCTGCAAGATGGGTGCCGCGTTTGCTCACAGTCGACAATAAACGCAATAGGGTGGTGGCCTCTAAAGCCCTGTTGTCGCTCATGCAACGCAATCCGGATGAATTTTTTCGTCGCTTTGTGACTGTAGATGAAACATGGATACACCACTATACTCCCGAGACGAAAGAACAGTCAAAGCAGTGGATTGCGAAGACAAACCATGTCCAAAGAAGGCGAAAACCGTAAAATCAGCTGGTAAGGTTATGGCTACTGTATTTTGGGATGCACGTGAAATTATTTTCGTTGACTATTTGGAAAAAGGAAAAAAAATAACAGGGGATTATTATGCATCTTTATTGGACCAGCTAAAAAACGAAATTGAAGAAAAATGGCCTCATTTAAACAGGAAAAAAATCCTCTTTCATCAGGACAATGCCCGTGTTCACACATGTTTACGATCAATGGCTAAAATTGAAGAATTGAAGTTCGAATTGGTCGACCACCCACCGTATTCGCCAGATTTAGCCCCCAGTGACTTTTTCCTTTTCCCAAACTTAAAAAAATGGCTAAGTGGACAACGTTTTTTTCAAATGAAGAAGTCATCGATCGGACAAATGCTTATTTTGAGGACCTTCCGAAAACTTATTTTTCTGACGGTTTAAAAAAAATTGAGAAACGTCTAACCAAGTCTATTGAGCTCCAAGGAGATTATGTTGAGAAATAAAAAAAAAATACAAAAATAAAAACTGTTTTAATGCTTTTTTCTAAGGAATTATTGACCCACCCTCGTATCTAAAACCGTATTTTAATTAAAATATTATAAACTGTTATAAAATGTGTATTTATTGAACAAAATTATCTTGTTGTTACGTATTATATTATGATTATTTATATCATTAAAATTTAGTTTAATAAGTTCTCTCTTTTCAATTGAGAAGCATTTTTTGAATAATTCATAGTGGTTGGGCCAATTAATTATGGTCGCTTTTCCTACCTACCTCAAATCCCCAGATATTTTTACAAGACCAGGCGACCAGCAATCACGGGTCATGAGTCGACCATGATTACATTGCATTCAGTATACTTCAAGACAGCAGACGCGCTTAGGCTTGTTAAAGCAAAGACTGTATACGATCAAAACCGCGTTAACTACAGAGTGACTCATCCAAAACGCACCTGTTCGACCTTCGTCGCGCTAAATCTGTTACGGTTTGGGCAAACGTCGCGTCTACCACCCATCCGGAATTTGTCATCATCATTTATCCCAAAACACAAGTGAAACTGTGAGAGTGACATTCCGAACCGTCTCCAGCGCGCGCCAGCCCTCTCAACATAAAAGGTCAGTGTCTGGCATCCTGTTTAACCCCCCCCCCCCCCTAGATATCTACAAGCACCTTCAAATTACAGTCCACTGCAAAAAGCGCAACCACGTAGTTTTAATATATATTAATTTAAAAAACATCGATTTGTCTGTAAAAAATCTGTGGAATTTTAAATTCTTTTATTTATATCGACACGAGTTTTGGTATTTTCACAACTAAAATCAATAAGATGTAATATATATTGTAAAACGAACGTTCTTTGAACGCTTTCAGCTTCTTATTTATAGTTTTATAATTATTTTTATAATTGAAAGATAGTATCATAAGTTCTCTCCAATATATAGAAGAGAGGTTTTTTAATTGGGATTTATTATAATTTTAAATTAAATAAAAATTCTCTCGTCTCTCGTCACTCAAGTCTCTCGTCACGTCCATTTCCGTCTATTCTTTTACATCTGTACCAATGTTGATGAAAAATGTTCTCAGTTTATATTGTTGGCAATTTACTAGAGTTTCAACTTCATTTTTCTATTATAATTATTATTTCTAAACATTTTGATGTTTATTGTTTATATAAATTCGCCGAGGTTTCAAGTCATGATTGAGGATTCGTTGTTTTCTAATCGTTTTGAAGATAAAGAGACTTATAATTTCACCACGCTCTTCTAGAGGTGAGTTGAAAATACTGTCACCAGTTTGTGTACTCAAGTATCGGATGAAACTACCCATACTCAATACGTGTGGCCCAATAAACTTGTTCCAAAAAAACTTGCAACAAAAAACATTGTGAGTCGCTGGCTAGTTGGTAGACTTTCAATACTATTGACATTAAATGAGCGCGAGCGAGATAGCACTTGAATACAATTATATTTTAATTTATTAGTCTATGCATGTGAATAACATCATCTTAGGTGACGGCAGTTTAAAATAAAAAAAATCATTGTTATTCGTTTTATCTTTACAAGAATATTATAACATAACATAAAAACAACTCATAAATCTAGAATGTGTTTAAAATTTTATAATAAATGACACATTGCGAAAAGCCCAGCTCAGTGTATTTTTAGCGATTCTATTGAAGCCGATATTTCAAATACTAAGATGGAGTTAAGTTTTGGTTTCAGTTAAGTATGAGACTTATGTCGCATACGCACGCCAAACGCTATATATAGTATTCCAAATACTAGTAAGTATTTTGGAACAAGTTTTATACTAAGTATTTTTTATACTGGTAGTAAGTGTACTTAGTCTTCAAAATCGACCAGTTTTCCCACCTCTACGCTCTTCCCTTTTTACCTATGCCAAGTAAGTTACACTTCCGTTTTTCAACATTCTCAAAGCCATCTATCTGCAAGTAAAGTTGCAGGCGCTCAAATTTAGAGAACTTTGCAGACAATGTTCTCCCGAACATCACATATCACATTCATCGCAAAGCTGTGAGTTTGCACTCATTTTTAAGCTCAGTTCATCTAAAATAATGTTAACAAATGAATATATTTACTTCATTATAAGTAATTTCAAAAAACGGTCTAAAAATAAAACAATGCATAGTGCATATTAAATTTAGTTACGACACCGGTTAATATAAACTTTGTTTTCTTTTGGTGCCGTCTTCTATCAAAGGTAGGTGACCGTATTTCAGTATATTATCTCCCTATCCCAGGACCAGTTGTTTCTTGGATATTGGACCACTTCCGGAAGTTGCGTAACCTAGAAAAAATTCTTCTACCGACACCTGTAAGTACTGCCCTGTAGCAATATCTGCATTATAATTTTGAGTAAACTTTATCAATACGAAAAATATGGCCGAGGTATGCAGCCTTTCTGCGCTTGATAATATCTGTCAGTTCTCTTGACTTATTGACTTGTGTCGAAATCTCCTCATTAGTAATATGATCGACCCATGAAATCCTTATTGTACGATACACATCTCGTAAGCCTCCATTCTTCTGATAGTCTGCTCATTCAACCACCAGACTTCGGCTATATAGAACAGTTAGGATATGATATTGCCGAGCAGCTGATCATACTCCATCGAGTGTCCAAACGTATGTCTCGATTGGAGAGGGTATGGTCATTATTTTAAACGTGCTTCTTGCCATTTCGATTGTGATCTCGAACTCTTTTTGTATTTCCCATGGCCAACCCTTTTACCGAAGTATACAAAATGTACTGATGGAAAATTTCGACCTTTTGTTTACTGACGACTATAAATACGGTTTTTTTGAAAGTTTATGTAAAGTCCATATGCCTTACAATATGTTATTCATTCTGGTGAGTAAATATTACTTCAGTATTGTCCAAATACTGCAGATTATTGATATATCTACCAATATCTACCATTTATATTTAATTCTATACCATTTTGGGGGAAAAAATGCGAAAATATTTTTAAACGTGCCGCAATTCAAAAACTTCATCAGAAAGTGTAATACAATAATATGTTAGGCAATGGCGAAGGGTGGAGGTAGGCTGTTAAGATCCAAAATAAATAGTGCATACTAAACTTTGTCAGTCAAACATATTTGTTTTCATTGAACTAAGACTACAATGTGAGAATAGTGTTAGTTTTTAAATTTCTATTAAGCCCTGCCTAATCCAAGCCATAGTAGATAATAGTAAAAAAATATTCATTCATCTTTAACATATTTAAAATTATGCCATTTAACCATATATAATTTTAGATATTTTATAGACAAACGAATATTTTTTATCGATTGTGGTTTGGCATAGACAGGGCTTAATGAATTAAAAAAAAAAACAAACCAACACCATAATATGTAATAATATGTATTCTTAATTCAACGAAAACAAATAAGTATGACTGAAAAGGTGTGCACTATTTTTTCGGATCGCCCATAGAATGCCTAAACTATTTAGTTTGGTTTAAGGAGGGTTTCATTGAATTTTAAAAACTAACTTTATTCTTAGTTCAATGAAAACAAATAAGTATGATTAACAAAGTTTTGTGTGCATTATTTATGTCGAATCTTAACAGCCTACCTCCACCCCTCGCCACTGGTATTAGGTATACCTTCATCTTTCTGCAGATAAAAAACAATAGTGCTGAATATTATAATAATATATACTAATATCAGAATGAAAAAGTAGTTATGCCAATCGTTGCCATATTATTTAATTTGACTGATAATTAAAATAAAAGGCTGTCACCATATAAAATTTGACGTCTGCGTTAACGCATTTCATTCTCAGTGTCAATAAAACTATTTCGCTTACGATTTCCTGTCCCATGACAATACCTATTAGGGTTGCAATCCTAATAAATATTTTGATCCTGAAATACCGGAATATCTGGATTGTTTTTCATGTTTATTTCTGTAAATAAAAGTATTTTTGTGGAAAGTAACGAAATATAATTTGGAATACTAACACTATCGACAAAGGGTGTTTGCTGTAATTGATATTCTAATTGAATTACTATTACTTGTTCTCACTTTTCGTTATTTAATACCTATAGTTAAAAAAATATTACCAAGACAATTTATTCCTGTACTTACGTATTATATTATTATTACGAATGTATAATGTATTTATTTAGTAGGTATCTATATGAACAGAAAGTATTTTAATGTGAATAACTCTAACACTTAGGTACTACTGTACGACAACATTATTTAGGCAACAACAGGAAGTCGCTCTTATCGCGTATAGAATATTTCACAGTGTTGTCATTTTTTGAGAAAACATATCCCGCGAAATTAGGTTTTAAGTTTATATCAATTCTATTCTCAGTAAGTTTATAAGTACATTAATTTATAAGTCTAATTATTGTTCAATAAATATCAATAGAATTTTTTTTTCAAATAATTTCACCTCTTAATTATTACTATTATATTAGGTTAATTATTACAGCGTAATTATTGAATTTGGAAGGAAATGTATCATTGAACCCACATTAACTGATAATATTGCTGCAGGTATTTATTAATTAAATAACTAGAACACAAATTATGAGTAAAAAAGTAGAAGTGAAAGATATAACATATTCAATATTATATTGATGACCCAATCACATGTTTTATAATTTACAGAATGATGTCTTTATATCGTATTTTTAGTAAAATTGTTGTAGAAACACATACTGTGAAAATAATTTTCTATAAATTAAATTATATCCACCATACATAAATTTTAAAACAATATGTACCTATTTATCGGTTTAAAAATTAGGAAAAAATAGGACAATTCATTAACTAACTAACAATCATTTATACTTAATTATTATACGTCTAAAAATATTAATAAAATAGATTACGATACACATAACTTTATAATATACAAATATAATTTCCAATATTTGGGGAAATATTTCTAGTATTACAACACTGAATTTTGACATACCTGACATGACAGGAACCCGTAAAATGGGCTTGTTGAAAGTATTGTATAGGCTCACCTTTTAAATACGACTCTTTTTCTTCTTCGCAATAAATCAAAAGTTTACTGATAATAATTCGAACATCATTTCGTATTGTGTTAGACATCTTTTGAATATAAAAAGCTTCAAATTACGTAAATTGATAGATGCGTCCAATACGAAGTGTCAAAAATGTAATGAAAAATTTGGGGGCGTTCCTAATTTGAAACCGGAAGTTCGATTAGCTGTACGTAGTTCACAGATTTGCCACGTAGCCAAGATGAAGTTGCCGGACAATAACACTTAATTTTTTCCCCTGCCTGGGCAATTCTTTACTTAGGAATAATGCCTTTTCACGATGTGTTAGTCCATTAATTTATTATGTTACACTACAGTGGCGTAGCAAGAAGCGTGCGAGTGGGGCAGTAGAGAAGTGGGGTTTCATTGAAGATGCAAAAATAATCAATAATTTTTGATTATTTAATACATATTCATAATTAGGATCCATAACACTAAGTGGTCATGAAGATTTTTCTAGGGACACGCGAAATATTACATTACCTACTACTACCAGTATTTTAAGCTATTGCAATTTTTCCATAATCCGCACAATTAAGTACCACGGTGCCTATTTTAATTAACAAGTCAGGTAGGTAGTTAGTGAAATTGTTATCAAAAGAATGGGGTTTTAATATTGGCGCATATGTACCTAGCTAGTATTTCAAAGATTCCGCCCTCCTAAATCCTAAATTGTTCACTAAACATCAGTGAAGTGTTTCCAGATCGCGGGAAATCTTAAAAGTAGTAAAGAGAAATTTTATCTTGAAATGACCAAATTATGCGGAGAGCAATTGTATTAATTATTATGACGATTAAAAATAGAGTTTTTTTATTTTTAAAAAATCACAAGTGGCGTAAATATCTTTACTATTATATTTCCTTGCAGATATTGATGAATATGCATAGTATTGGTTAAGACGTTAAGATAACATATAAGGTGTCTGAGACGATTCATAATGAATAGTACACATTTGCAATTAAATACCATGTAAATATAAGGATATTTCTTATGATAATTCTAATTTCGACATCTCTAATTTAATCATAGTTTAAAAATTTAGGAAACGATTGTTTTAATATTTTTTATTTTTTCTCCGTTTCCAGATATTATTTTTCATCATAATATTAATAGAGGATGTAGTTTGATAATGATTTGAAGGCTTTCATTAAATTTCTTGAATCTGACGATGTATACATGCATATTTTTTTTTATAAATCCTTACAATATTTTCTTTATTCAATGAAAAAATGTATGTATTATTATATTCCCTTCATTGATGTACATTTTCCCCAATCCCGGAAATCTCCTTATCAAAAATTATGACCGGAAATGCAATCCCTAGATAATACTAAATTGGGTTATTGTCATTTTCTTTTGCTGCGTCGTTCCACTCTATACGAACACTTAACATTTTAGCAAAATTGATTTTCTTATTATATTAATTCCTTTCTACTTTCCCAGAGCTTCTTCTGTCAATCAAAGAATAGGACCACTGCATAAACTCTTTATGTTCTTCTCACCTTTTATATCGACTTTTTCAATGTACAACCCATTTTCTTTTCCCCTCGTTTAACCCATGACCAAGAACACAACCCCCACAGGAAGCGACGAGTTGACGGCGTTTACGTAAATTTTTCATAATACAGTGTGATCTAATATGGAGAGCCTACACGAGACGGCGGGGCAGAATGGGCGCGCGATCGTTTAGTTTTCGCCGCAAGTCTTGGTGAGGGAACGACGCCACTTATTGGTCCTATGTTTCGCTAATCGATTCTACGTGGTCGGATTCTAGATATAAATGTAAAAAAATCGGTGTGTGTACTTATGTATGCGCGTTAGAAGTTCTACTTCTTTGACGCAACAAAACAAAATAAGTCGTTACCTGAGTCTATTAATATTACAGTGAATTATGTTGATGAAAACGTTCGCGTTTCACCTGTGTCTCATATAGCACATGATAATAAATTGTAATTTAATTATTGTATTGGACCAAAACTCATCTTTGCCATACAGCGGTTATAATCGATTCAGAAGTGCCCATGATGAATAAAATTAATAAAAATCAAAATTTAATATATTTTTTGAATTATTTAGCAAACTCAACATTCACAAAATTTATTTATTTATTGATATACTTATAATTTTACTCCTAAATAATACTTAGATAAATATAGCCTCAAATCTTGATACACAATCTTTACAATGAATATACAAAATAAATATACACTCCAATATAAATAAAGTTTTATGAATATAAATTAATAGTGTAGTGTAGAATGTTAGTCTCCAGAAATTTGTTTATAAACATATCTTACCTATATTTATTATGACACAATATTGGTTATGTTGATATCAATATTGGTATTATTCAAGATCTCTACAATCATGACCTTAGCGATCATGATTTGACAAAAATCATCGACGACGCTGCATTTACAATGCATCAATATTATATGTTGTCGTCATCTTCCAGCCAGTTTTACACTTACAATAATTTTGAAAAGGATAACCTATCGTTGCCGTTCCGGATGAAAAACATGTGAATTTTCCAGAATTAGGATTTTAGCCCGAGACCCATGACATTATAAGCCGATGCAGTAGCCGCTCGTCCATCGAGGGCGTATAAAGACATGAAATATAATATTATTATCACTGTACTATTAACAAGCAATATAATGAATTGCAGACTCATTTAAAGAAAATTTCAAATCTTAATTTTGATAGTTTTAATATTTCAAAATTAAGAGATAACCAAATTCACTTCTGACCACCGCTGGTCTTCGACTTTTTTTTTTAAATTAACTTTTGGATTCGCTGCCAAACTCTTTGAGCTTGGACTAGTCTTGTCACCACACCAACATGTCCACGTGGCGCAGAACCATAGGATACGAACCACGTTGTCTGGGAATATCCGAGAATATGCTCCGAAAGAGAAGAGTGATGCTCGAGTTGGTCCAACCACCTGTTGGGCCAATCAGATCAAATAATAAGATGGGATCTTTTAACCAAATTATTTTTTTTAAATTATAAGTTTATCTTCGAGTTAAAATAAAAAATATGTTTCTTTTTATTATTTTCAAATAGTAACATATTTATTAATTAATACAGGTTAAATTGTAAATTATAAAAAAATGTCTCAAATTGCAAGATTTGTATTAGTATTCGCCTTAACCTGTAGATACCAATTTTATTTTATACTTTCTTTGACCTTATTACATTACTAACGATACAAGTTTTCTTAGTTAGGTAAGGCAAATATAAATTTAATATTTTTAATTTATATTTAATATCATATAAATGAAAAAATAGAAATACAATTAGTATTGCAATTATCAAAGTTAATTTTGATGAACACGTTAAAATAATTGACAAGTTTTAAACATCAGTTATACCAACTGAAAGCTTTTTAAAAATAATTGCAAAATAATAACAATGGCGTAATTTTTCAACAATTTTAATACATGTGAGTGCGTTGAGTTGTAACCAGTGGCTTTTATGTAAACGACATTATTTTAATTACATTTAAACGTGAAAATTAATATTCAGGAAACTGGCGTCGAGGTTACCCCAAGAGGCTTGGCCGACGGCATATTGAAATGTCCCTAGAGACCGCCCGCCCTTAGGTACAATTCCTGTAGGTAACAAAATACGGATGAAAAGATAAATAAACAATGTTTGACTCGGTGAATAAATTTCTTTTTGTCTATTTTTGTAATGATTCGAATTGAAAAACACAAACATTTGTACAGTAAGACATGAGTTTATAAGCGTGATAAGATTAATGTTTTATAATTAATAATATTTTGACTATATGTATGTATTTCATTGCGAAAGTTGTTTCTAACCACCACACACCATAATTATATATGATTAGAGATATATATTATAATATTAGAGATATTATATACCTAATATCTCTATATATATAAAAATCTCGTGTCACGATGTTTGTGGTCGCACTCCTCCGAAATGGCTCGACCGATTTTTATGATTTTTTTAATGTATATTTGTTAGGTATGAGAATAGGTCAACAAGTATATTTCATACCACTAGGTGATTAGGGTATCTCTATCCAGAAAAATTTTTCTTTTATTTTTTTGACTTTTTTTTTTGTATTTTTTTTATTATTTGGCATCAGAAAATACCTATAACCCCAAATTTTCACCCTCCTACCCTCACCCTCCCATTTTTTTAATTGCGATTTTATTATTTTTGTATGAACAAATTTAACCGTCGTTCGTATTTCAAACAGAACAAAATTGTTTATGTTGTTGAATGACAGATGGCGCTACGTCCGAGAAGAATTCAAGAAAAGCGTCGCGTCATTTTGACATTTCATTCGGCATATCACAACGCAGTGCGTGAAAAAATTTGTACGATTTATTTTAATTTATCTATTTTTGTGTGCGTGTATTACAGTGCACAATGCCAGCAAGACGCAAGTGGGCCATTTGGGCCGTCGAACGAATAAAGCCACAAACATGCGAAATAGTAGAGCAGAAAGAACAGACGAACAAATCCAACAAGATAACAAAAACGTGCATGTGAGCATGTCGCAATTGCGTGCATCTCAATCAGAAGAGGCACGAGCTGAACGAAATCAACAACGACAATTGGAACGGAGCCAAGCGCGCCGGTTCGTAGTCAACACACCCAGAGCAAATGATTGACAACGCCAACAAGTACATCGAGCATTTACATCCGCTTCATTTCTTCGTCTCGCATTCGAGTACGAGCCAGATATTGAATATTCCGCTCATCCGAAAGTGCTGATTGGTGCTATGGACAAAGAATGTCTCCATTGTCATGCGCTCAAATTCAAACATGAGTCCGCTGGGATGTGTTGCACATCAGGAAAAGTGCAACTATCAGAAATTGAGATACCACCAGAACCATTGAACGGCTTGCTCATCGACACGGTTCCAGATTCAAACCTGTTCCTGAAGTCCATTCGCACATTCAATTCATGTTTCCAAATGACTTCGTTCGAAGCAACAGAAATAGTTCCTAATACTCCGGCAAATTGTCAACAATTCCATTCTACGTTCAAAATCAAAGGCCAGGTATACCACAAAGTAGGCTCATTGCTGCCAATGCCAAACGAATCACATATTTTTTTACAAATCTACTTCATGGGCGGTGAGACAATCAATCATGTGGATGCACGTTGCGGCTACAATAACCTCCATTCGCCTAATGCCAGGCGTATCATCGGCGAACTGGACGCCCTATTGAATGAGCACAATGAATTATTGAAATTTTTCAAAGCACACATGCACGAATTGCAAAGTGACAATCACGCTATTGTCATCAATCCTGATAAAACATCAGCTGGAGAGCACGTGCGTCGATTCAATGCACCTGTTTTTTACGACATTGCTGGAATCATGGTTGGCGACCGCACATCGACGCGAGAATTCGTGATTCTAAGAAGAAACAATAATCTGGAGTTTATCGCTGACACACACCGTTCATATGACGCTCTCCAATATCGGCTAATTTTCTGGTAGGGACAAGACGGATATTGCATAAACATTAAACAACGAGATCCTGTCACAGGTAATTCATTCATTATGAACGTCATTACTCATTTTGAATTGAGAAAATGAATGCTTGGTGTTTTTTTGTTTTTATCGGCGGTCATCGTCTACAGCGCTCCATTCCTCTTTCTGTCATAGATCCCATCCCCACACACTTACGATACATTCGTTATTTTTTATTTAACAACCAAAATATTCACTAGAAATAATTTATATGGCAGAACAACGTTTGCTGGGTCAGCTAGTATTATATATTATTAACTCCCAAGAGTTAAACTGCCACTTCTATGAAATGAATAGATATATTATAGAGGATTTTGATTAAATATACCTAGGTACCTTCATTATTGTAATTCACATACTCCCGTTATATTTGATTATAAAAATATGAATGCATGAACACTATTATCGAAATACTAAATTGGTAAGTATTCTGCTGGAAGTACCAGCAAAATAAAATATTATACAAAATGAAAATTAAAAATGGTTTGAA
Source organism: Rhyacophila brunnea (assembly GCF_057557595.1). Classification (NCBI taxonomy): domain Eukaryota; kingdom Metazoa; phylum Arthropoda; class Insecta; order Trichoptera; family Rhyacophilidae; genus Rhyacophila; species Rhyacophila brunnea. Next base: position 34,820,203 of record NW_028232751.1, on the reverse strand, counting down.
TACATGGATTTATTTGGAAAAATAAAATTAGACTGTTCATCTTTTATCGCAGGGGACCTCAAAATCAGTCAGTGCGTCGGTCCTCTACATCAGTAAACGCGCCACTGCCTACATTTGAGTATTTTGTCTTTTTTTACGTAGGTATACAATGAATTAATATATCACGAAGGACTGATAAGTATCTTTGAGACTAGGTGGAGAATCTTGGCGGAAGTGAGATGTGATGGATTATAGCAACACTTCAACTACTTGCAATTCATTGAAGATGTCGACGTTGAAGAGTATAAAGAAAAAACCACCTCTAATATGATCTAATTTAACACGTTTAGCTTAAAACTGTGTAAAATGCGGAATGGTTCGTTAATTTTATACATAGAACTACGAGAATCCTAAATCAATATCACTACAAGGTTTATATCTAATAAATACCAACGAAAAGAAATTTTCATTGAAAACGGACTCGGAGATGTACATCTTGATAATAATTGAATTCGGATTGGAGTGACAAGGTACACACCGAGAATTGAAATACACATCTCTATAAAGAAATGATATGAGAACTAGTTGCATTATTTTAATTAAAAACATCAGTAGCCCGATGATGAGTACCTCTGCTACACGGAAGTAAGTCTGAGAGCTATTGAAGACACATCCACATTCCAATGTACTCCCATGTCGCGAAGGTACTCAGCACTTACCCACTAACCAAATATTTTTTTCAAAATTGTTTTTTTACCCATTCTCTCAAAAGATTACCGACCACCGATGTAGATAGTGTTTGTTACTTTTTAAAATTAAATTAAACCCTAAATCCAAGTCATATTATATAACAGTCAAAAAAGTTTGTGCGTTTTTTTTTACTAAGGTTAAAAATATAAATTAATAATTTAAGAAATACATATTAGTAAGTAATAAAATAAAATATAAAAATATTTGTCGGAATTCAATTTTTATACAATTACTGCAGACCGCTCGGCCACCGTGCTCGTCGTATTGTGTCGTTAAATTGTAATATAATGAGTATCACGGTAACATTTTGCGTTACACTCGTATTTGGTGCACAGAATTTTATTTTAATGTCACGGCGAGCGGTAAAACATATACATGTTAAAAAATCGTAGAAAAGTTCTTAATTGATAGATTCGTCTAAAAAGATTTTTTAAATTTCTGCTGATATTAACCGAAGGTCATAATATTCAACATCATAAGCCAACATTTAAAAGAGTTAGCTGAAAACTTTAATAAATATTTCTCTGAAAATTAAGATCCACGTAAAGACGGACATTATTAATTCCTTTTTGGAAGATATTTAATCATGCGCACTTGATCTTCGTGAGAAAGAAAAGCTGATCGAGTTATTTTCTGATGTCACTCTGGTGTCCAGACATAAAATGCAATCATTGTCTCAATTTTGGATATCATTTGATAAAGAATATCCATCTCTGAGTTATAAAGATCAAATTATTGGTAATTTTTTCGACTTCCTATTTATGTGAAAAGACTTTTTCATCTATGTCAGTAATAAAAACCAAACAGAGAAATCGAGCGCTTTGCCTCTCAGAAACAATGCTGCAACCACGTACCTATATCAAATTTGCTTACAAAGAAGCAGCAGCAGATGTGGCACTAACAAAAAGTTGTAATTTTATAAGATTTAATAAATAAAATTATATCTATAATGGTTATTATTTCTAGTTAATACCGGTCCGCGAAATATTTCTCATATTATGTCCACCGGACCGCGGGTGATAAAAGGTTGAAGAACACTAGTCTTACTGACACTATTTCTTTATTTTACGCTTTAATTATTGTGCTATGAGATACGACCGATTTACGACTTTACGTCAACCTGATACCCAATACGCAAATGCAACCTAACGAATTTGCATAGGAAAAATGCCAATCAAAATTTCTTTTCAAATTTGTTCAGCTCATTGTGAAGGATATTTCCAACGTAGTCTATCAAATTTGTGCTCAAAATGTGCGTGCGCGCATGAGCAACCCGTTTCATGAAATTTGAGTCGAGAAAATCGTCACACAAAATTTTCATTGAAAAAAAATCCTAGAGAGATTACCTATATTTTTTTAGATGTCCGATTCTAAGAAGATCCATAATATTATTATGTGCCTCCACAAAGTGAATGTTTGTATTAATGGATTTTTGTTTTTCACGACAAGTGTATGTCAGTCACTTACTCAACTTATTAGGGCCTTACTCTGACTCCAAACACACATTAAAAACTACATGTGTATTTGCCAGACCCGGGATTAAATTTGGGACCCACGACAGTATAAGCCGTCGCGTTAGCCGCTCGGCCATCGTAGGCGATAAAAGTTAGTAGATAATAGTTTGATATTTTTAGCGTACATCTGTTGATCACTGTTAAACTATGTTAAAATCAGTGATACCTCGTGTCGTAAGCAGGCCTTGCGCTGCTTCGTGTCCGGAAACTTGTACGTATGCAGTTCGCCGTAATACATTTCACCGTGAAATGTTGTATCGGAAATATATGGCCGTATATAAAAGACCGTTCAAACTCTTTGGGTCGTATAGTACTGACATAAAATTCATGTCTAAATAAAGCACGGTTCTTATCGGTTTAGACTTTACAGAGAGCCAGCAGCAAACAAATTTCGAAAATAGCCGATATTATACTGGATTATTTGTTATGTTGGGTTCGCTTAGGTTCGGTTAGGTTAGGTTTGGTTAGGTTAGGTTAGTTGCCAAAATAGGACGGGAGGAGATATACACTGCCATTGTCGGAAAACATAGTCTTCACAATGAAAGTAATGACAATGGTACCCGACTAATTAACTGTGCAGCGTCAGTAAATATGGTTATTGGTAGCACAATGTTTTCCCGTAAGGATATATATAAGGGAACTTGGAAATCCCCGGATGGGTGCAAAATAAACCAATTAGACCATAATATGTTGATAGACAACAGGCACAGATCGGATCTAATGAGCGTCCGGACATACAGAGGGGCTAATGTAGACTCAGACCATTTCCTAGTGTGTGGAAAAGTTAGAGCAAAGATCTCAAACACCAAAAAGGAAATGGGAACAAGAGCAAAACCCTTTGACACAAAGAAACTGAAGATTCCGCAGGAACTGGCTCGGTACCAGGAGAGCTTGAACACTCACCTGAGCGACAATGTTGAGGTTGGAGACCATGAAGAGGTGAATCAACACTGAGAAGAGTGCAAGACTGCCATAGTATCCTCAGCTAATGATACTTTAGGACGGCGAAAAACAGGTGAATGATCAGAATGGTTTGACGAAGATTGCCTTTAAGTCACTACGAGAAAAAATGAGGCTTACTTAATGATGCTACATAAGAAAACACGGGCATCAGACGATGAGTATAAAAAGCGCAGGCGTGACGAAAAGAAACTACACAAGAAAAAAAAACGTGATTATTTAAAAAAGGAAATGGTCTTACTTCAAGAACACTATAAAGCCCAAGAAAGTCTGCTGTTCTATAGAAAGATATATAATGTTAGGAAGGGTTTCAAGCCTCGTATCACAATGTGCAAGGATGACAATGGCATGATACTCACAGAAAAGCACCGTATTCTTGCCCGGTGGGTGGGTTTCTATGATCAACATTTAAATACCCCCCATAATGATGCCGGCAACACTAACTTTAATACTCATGATCAGGAATCAGTACCTACAAAGTGGCATGGATGATAACGAAGAACTACCGACATTAAATGAGGTAAAAGGTGCCATGTCAAGGTTAAAAACAAACAAATCGCCTGGAATAGAAATAACCTACAGAGTGAATTAATAAAATGTGGGGGAGAAAGCCTGCTCAAAGATTTACATAGCCTAATTCACCAAGTATGGACTTCAGAAAAGATGCCAGAGGAGTGGAAGGATGGGCTGATTTGTCCCCTGTACAAGAAAGGAAACCAACTAGAATATAGTAATTACAGAGTGACACTCCTTAACTCTGCATATAAACTGTTGTCGATTCTGATATTCCAGCGGCTGGAATGTAGAAGGAATACTCGGGCACTACCAAGGAGGCTTTCGACGAGGGAGATCATGACAATGTGTTACTCAAATATTCACTCTAAGACAGATTCTAGAAAAGACCACTGAATTCAATATTAACACGTAGGTATCACCTGTTCATCGATTTTAAGGCAGCTTATGATAGCATTAATCGATACCGGTTATACGAAGCAATGCGAGAATTTGAAATTCCGAGGAAAATAATTAAACTTGTAGAGATGACAATGACACCAGTACAATGCCGGGTAAAGCTTCAAGTGGAAATATCCGAGCCATATATATCACTGAATGGCCTAAGGCAAGGTGACGCTCTGGCATGCCTTCTTTTCAATATTGATACACGCGATACGGGATGCAAAGATTCATGCCCGTGGCAGCGGCACGATATTTACTAAGCCTGCGCAGCTGCTGGCGTATGCCGATGATATCGACATCATTGCAATATCAGAATTGGCGCTGAAAAAGGCATTCACAGCACTAGAAGTCTCTGCCAAAGGAATGGGTTTACAAATAAACGAGGCAAAAACTAAATACACGCCTGTCTATGTCACACCACGAGAAGTCGCACCAAAGTTAGATATTGGTGCATACAAGTTTGATACGGTCGACAGTTTCATATACCTTGGATCTCTTGTAACTCGACATAATGATATTACAGAAGAAATCAACAAGAGAATCATGTCTGCGAATAAATGCTACTTTGGTCTGTTAAGACATTTTAAGTCCCGCTTACTATCTCGCCGAACTAAAAGCACTCTTTACAAGACGCTTGTAAAGCCAGTGCTCACCTACGCATCGGAAACCTGGACATTAACTTTGCAAAATGAACGAGCCCTGAACATGAAATAAAAATTCTCCGTCATATTATATATGGACCGATCAGGGATGGCACCAATTGGAGGAGAAGATATAATGCTGAGCACTACGGGCTATACGAAGATTGCAGCGCAGTTCAATCAATTAAGATTGGGAGACTGCGATGGCTAGGTCATGTGCACCGTATGAATGACAATGAACCGGCAAAGAGTGATGTCCAGCAATCCAATAGGACGTAGAAGAAGAGGGAGGCCAAAGATTCGCTGGTTAGATGGAGCTGCCAGTGACTGCCGTATTCTGGGGTTACCAAATTGGAAAGCGGCCACACTGGATAGGGACAGGTGGAGGGAGCTGTTGGAGGAGGCCAGGACCCACACCGGGTTGTCGCACCCCTGATGAGGTTAGGTTTAGTTTTCATTCTTGAATAATTATTAAAATTTGGACAAAACAATTAAGGCAGATAATTACAATATTTAATTATACAACTTTGATAGTAGATTCCTCGGACATGATTTTTTATTAGTGCTATAGTATATAAGATAATTAATATACCTACTAAAAATCTTTACTATAAAAAGTCTTACATTTTGATTTAATAAAGGTTGTGAGAAAGACAAAAAGATGGCAGAACTGCTCTTAGGAAAATTCTCTGCCTTACGCGGCAACACTGAACACTGCCAAAACTAGTCATAACCTATCAAATTTGACAGACTTGGAAAAATATACTATTATGGTGAAATAATAACAATATTATTATTATCTATTTAATTCCAATTCCCAAACATTATATCTAGTGTTGTTTTTTCGTAAAGAAAAAATATTACAGTAACTTTCGATATTGTTAATGTGATATTTATGGAATATTTGTCGCTGCAAAATGTTTTCGTTTAAAAAGCTAAATTATCGGTTAATTAAGTATGATTCGCGTATCATACTTTCCTCGGTATCGAAAGATGTTCATAACATCGTCAGCAAACACAAAACCACCAATTTAACGTCGATTTATCCTGAAAGTACAAGGTTTACAAGATCTTTGCCATTGTTAGTTTCGAAAGGATTTCAACATTCGAGCATAAAGGTAAATACAAATACATGTGTAATTAAAAGCTTATTATTCTTTTTTTTACGTTTAAACGTAGGTATTTGTTTATTTTATCAGTGCGCAAATCCAACCCATCAGCTGGGACATAATATCTTTGTAACATTGTTTTATTTTATAGATTACTAAAATTTTAAATGCAGAGCTTCGGGCTATATGTTCGTTGATAGATCGCTCTATGAAGACTGGTACTAATAACGTTATGAATATTCAATGGAGACATATTCACACATCCTCAAGTACCAGCCAAAAATTGCCCCCATTTGGTCCACCGAAGGAATCGCCGAAGGTAGATATATATTATACTTAATATATTATAGCTAATACATAAAAATTATAAAATAATCATAAATTACCAACCATAAATCTGTGGAAAAGGATAAGTACCTACCTAGTTTAATTCTCGTAAAAAATAATAAATGATTAATGAATGATCTCTATTACAGCAAACAGATTCGGGTCGAGATCGTGTTGACCCACCCAAAAAGGATGATGACGATAACAAAGTACCTCCACTGCTCGCCAAAGCTTTCATTTGGATGCTTACAGGATATATTGTGATCGCTGTACTATCTCTTCTGTTCCCTAGTAATGTCCAGCCAGAGGTTATACAAAATTTTAACCACGTTTTTATTAGCTCGTATTCTTGTTTGTCCAGTACAGATTTTTTTCTTGTGTGTCCAGTACATTTTTTTTCTTGTTTGTCCAAGATTTGTATTGGACGATTGAAGATTTTTAACTAACTTCCCGATTAGCTAGACATTTGAAACTTTTAGATTATAACAGAACACGAAGACAATGCATTCTTTTAATACTTTTAGTCATTTTTAAGTAGAATTGAATTCATTTTCAGTTAATTCTGTTTTGTATGGAAAGTTATCATTGTTGGTTGCTTAGGGGGTGCTAGCAACTAAATTATTAATATATACATGCGTTACTATGGAAATCAAGATGAAATGTCAAAATGACATTTCAGTATTCTATAATAATATGTATTCAGTATTTCTATCAAGTACAATAAAAAGTTTTTATTAATACATAGAATTGTCAAGTTTATATGATTCAACAGAAAATTTAAAAACGTGTTAAGTATATAAAAAGTTCTTTTTATCTTGTAATTATTTTTTACTTATTTTCCATTTTATTATAGTAAATTTCCTAATTCTCTAATAAGTATTTAATTTTTTTACAGATGGCACGTTATGTATCTTGGAATGAATTCCTTTACCAAATGTTAGTTCGAGGTGAAGTAGAAGAATTGATAGTGAGACCAGATTTAAATATTGTTACTATTGTACTGCATGAAGGAGCGGTAATCAAAGGAAAAAAGGTATGTATTTTTTGATATAATTGTACTAAATATATTTTAAATAAAACCAATGATTTTTTTATTTTCTTTTTAGGTAGACCACCGCTTGTATCACATGAATATAGTTGATATGCACAGATTTGAAGATAAATTACGAGAAGCTGAAGAGTTATTAGGAGTTAAAGAAGGTAAGACTTTGGTTTTATTATCTGATTTTTACTGCATTCTATCAATAATATTATTGTTAAACAAACACTTAACCCTTAGCAGCCTCATACGTAAACACTGCGCGACTGCAACACGTATTACACTTGCGGTAATTTTAACCTTACTATCTGCAAAGTAGTCTCGCGCGGAAATGGCCAATGAGCGAAATAATGTTTATATTGACGTGTAAAAGGTGAAATAGTAGTGTTTCTTCGTCTAATAGCATATTTTTGGTCAATGACGTAAAAGCTAGTATAAATGTTTGACAGTTGTTTTAATATCTTGATATTTTGACTATGGATTAAAGGATTAAATCATGTCTGTGTACGATTGGAATGCAATTTTTATTGGCTTTTCTGTGATCTGATTACATTAGTGTCACATTGAATATCTGTATGTAATCAATAGACACAATCGAAGAATTTAAGCAATTGCGATGTATTTTAGGTGTTCCTGTTGTCTATGAAAGAGGTGGTGATACTGCGGGCAAAGTTCTCATCACTCTTTTGGTTATTGGCTTGATTGCTTCACTACTTTCAAAGAGCAAAGGATTTAAATCACCCATCAATCTTGATTCGTTTGTATGAACATTATTTTTTAATATGTTGTCCCTTCCCAATAAAGTGAATTAGCACATCCCTCCATTCCATTTTCCAGTATCCTATTCGTTTTCTGTTGAGAAACCAATTCTTTACTTTATTTTCACCATATTTTTCCTGTACGAATTTTTAATTAAAGCCTTTTTTATATTACACTGCATAATATTATTTTCTATCTTGTTATTATCTATAAAACTATTTACTTTGCGCTTATTGCTATTTATTGCCATTGTGTGCTTTGCGTTCCTTTATTGTTATTGATATTTTAAAATTGAAAAAATTTTAAACAATTATAATCAACGCATTTTCCACAACATGTATCTCTCACTGTTTAGCTTTAGAATTATGTAAATAATAATTAATAAAAGTTTTATTTTAATTTCAGACTCAAATGGGTCGTGCAAAATTTACACTAATTGATCCCTTATTAGGACCAGGGAAGGGAGTGAAATTTGATGATGTAGCAGGCTTAAAGGAGGCCAAAATAGAAGTCATCGAATTTGTTGATTATTTAAAACGTCCTCAATATTACAAGAGCCTTGGAGCAAAGGTATATTTCCCATTATTTTAATTTCGCAATACCTTTTGTAATATTTTGTGTTTCTTAATTTAAAATTTAATATTTTTTCATTTCTGGATTCAATTAGGTTCCCAAAGGCGCTTTACTATTGGGACCCCCAGGATGTGGAAAGACATTATTAGCGAAGGCTGTAGCGACAGAAGCTAATGTCCCATTTTTATCAATGAATGGCTCTGAATTCATCGAAATGATTGGAGGACTAGGCGCCGCTCGAGTTCGGTATTAAACCCTTTGAATGCTAAACTACGATATATTGTTACCCATAATACCAGCGAGAAATGCTAACCATGATCATTGTTGACGTCACAATGCTTAGAATGGAAAATTATTTTGAGAACTTCGTACTGCACTATTATCAAACCAGTTTTTATTATGTTTGCTTTGAAAATTTAATTACCTTTTTTTATCACTTTTGTGGACTATTTATTGGAAATAAAGGTTAGGTATTTATAAAACAGGAAATCCATGATAAACCTACGTCGTTTTAAACCTACCTATTGTTATTGTATCGTATTCTGAATAATTATTATAATACAATCAAAACATAAAAAAAAATCCTAATCAATTATAAATAATCTGAGGTTATTGGCAATTATCGAATCAGATCGAACAGGGAATGTATTGGGTGTTTTTTTAGAGGTGTAGAACTTTGAAATGAAATAAAACACATCAAAATTGTGGTAATGGACATGTTATTGCCTTTATTCGAAATAATAAAATTAAATAATAATAAATAATTTTATGCCATTAGTGTTTAAATATTATTTCGGGCATATGGACGCGGCTGGCTCGAAGAAAACGCAATCTGGAAGTCCAATTCCAAACTTTTTCGAGCAGCTGGGGCCGTATATCGGCAATAACGCGGCGAATTTTGGCTTCCAAGTCGTGTATCATCTCTGGTTTTTCAGTGTAGACCATAGATTCTCAAACTTATTTCGACCACCGCCCACTTTGAGATTTAAAAAAAATCTAGTGCCTCCCATATTTTTTAACTTACCTTTTTACATTACTATCTGCATATGTTAAAAACAGTTATTGCAAATATAATTTTTAAACATGAATTTTTATATAGATACGATAGATAGGGTGTGACCCATATCCTATCTCTGAGATCATAGAATGTTTCAATGAGAGGAAATAAAACTCATACTTAATCATATTTATAAGTATTTTCATTAACATTAAGAGAAGGCTTTAAATTTAAAACTTATCTAATGTGAAGAATGAATCTGGTGCATTTCGACGAGTTTGTGAATATCAGGCTCGAATCCACTTAAAAACAGCCGGAAGTCGCCGCGTTCAGTAACTTGCAACCGATTTATCTTTTTAGTTAACAACGTTGCTACAGCACTACATCCACGTTCACACAAATACGACGATGGGAATGCTATCAGAAATATTATTTGATATAATCTGGATATATTTTAAGATAGAATTTGTCTGCCGTCGCACCTCTAGATTTCTTTAAAGCCTCCTAATTTTCTTTGAGCCTTCTACTGCCCCCCCTGAAAGCCTCCAGCAGACCACAAGGGGGCGTTATCGCCCACTTTGAGAAAGACTGGCGTAGACTAACGACTTCACATATCTCCCCACAGAAAATAAACTAAAGGTGTGAAATCACACGATCTTTGAGGCCAATTCACAGATCCATAACGCGAAATTATGCGTTCATCGAATGTTTTCTTCAATAAATTAATTGTGGCATTTTGCGCCATCTTGTTGAAACCACAGCTCTTCCACATTATTGCCATTCAATTGGGGAATGAAAAAGTTAGTAATCATGGATCTATAGCGCCCTCCATTGACTGTAACATTGTGACCGGCATCATTTTTGAAGAAATATGGACCGATAATTCCATCAACCCATAAAGCACACCAAACAGTGACTTTTTCTGGATATAACGGCATCTTAATAATGGCTTGTGGATTTTCTTCACTCCAAATGCAGCAATTTTGCTTATTGACGTAGGTATTCAACCAAAAATGAGCCTCATGATGGAAATTATGTCGACCGTGCAATGAACGTAGTGCACGGTATGTTTCGCTAACTGAACCACAATTTTCGAAAGAGATTCGCACAATTTGCAACCATTGTTCTGGCGTACGTTTATTCATGGTAAAATGGCAAACCAACTGTCAGCTGTCAAATTGGCTGTCGCTGGAAAAAGTGTTGCCAATTTGAAAAACAAACCTCTAAAAAAACACCCGTTAGATACCTACTACTTACTAACTACCCACAATCGGCAATCCTCTATTCAATTCAACCTACAGGAAGTTGTTATCAGTCTCCCGCACGCTTGGTGTTAAAATAATAATCCGATGTCCCACAATCAATAAGAAAGGTAGGGTGTTTAAATATAATACCATATTTTTATATAAACTAAAATTATAAAACATAGCATTTCTCGCTGGAATTTTGAAAAACTTTGTAGCAGCGAAAAGCTCATGCATTCATTTGGTATAAGGAATATAAGTACTGATCTTCTTGTTAAATAAGATTTTGAGAGATATTTTAACTCAAGATGTTTCTATATATTATGATAATTCAGAAAAGAACAAAACTTAACTTACAAAACATGGAGAACCCATGTACATATTTAAATTCTAACTATGAAATTTCTTTTATATGCATTGTTACTAAAATTGATGATTTTTTAAAGTGTTCAGTTTACACTTTAATAATTGAAATTTAAAATATTGCATTTATGCATATAATATTATATCATATAGTGCAAAATCTTTACGGTGATAGGCGGCGGCTTGGAGAACTACATCCCCTCCTCTCGCGTTTCAGTACTTTCAATACTTCGAAATCGAAAACCATAGACAAGATAGATAGACACGAGCGCCGCCGCCAGGTCTCACGTTAAAGATTTCGCAGTCTAGTGCTAGATTTAAGTAATTTTTCGTAAAAGCATTGAATTATAATATACACGTTGTGTTCCAACAGAACAGACTATGTCAAGTGACATTATTTTCTTCAATAATTAAAACACCAAACAACTAAAAAAACAGTTGGGATAGTCTAACTAAATAAAGACGATATTAAATAATTAAAACCTAAAAAGGACTTATTTACTAAACTAAAGGTATTTGTTTATTTTGGCTAATCTTTTATGTTTTTACTATAGGGATTTATTTAAGGAAGCTGGTAAAAGGTCACCATGTATAGTATATATTGATGAAATAGACGCCATTGGTAAACAAAGACTGGGCATATCGGGTGGAGGAGGAACTGCTGGAACGAGTGGAGAAGGCGAACAGACACTTAATCAGTTACTAGTGGAAATGGATGGCATGGCCTCGAAAGAAGGCGTCATCATGCTCGCTTCTACAAACAGAGCTGATGTTCTCGACAAAGCTTTGCTTCGGCCTGGGAGGTTTGACCGTCACATTCTCATCGATTTGCCAACATTAGAAGAACGGCAACAGATTTTTGAGCGGCATCTGAAGGGCATTGTTTTAGAACATCTTCCACCATTCTATTCAAAAAGAATGTCTTATTTGAGTCCAGGTAATCAAAATCCTTATTACCAAAAGCAGTGGCGAAGAGTGGAGGTAGGTTATGGAGGTTCGACACAAAAAATTAATCAACTCCATCGACAAATTGTATTCTTAGTTTAATAAAAAACAAATAAGTATGATTGACAAAGTTTATGCAGTGTACTATTTATGTCAGATCTTTCGCCACTACACCATAGAGATAGACAACTATAATTTTAGATTAGCCTAGGCACTAGTGTCGCAATGTGAATATTGCCGGTGTATTGAGAGCTATTAGTTCTCCAAGCTACTGCATCTCAAGCTATAGTCGTCGATCTATAGTAAACACCTTATCGCTGATCCATCCACTAATGCAGTGTTTCAGTATGCTTTATGATACAGCTCGCGTTCGTTTATGTCGCCTTCAGGTTAGTGACCTTGTCTTTTAAGGGTCCAGGTGGCATTGCATCTTTCATTGTTTTAAAATTCAAAATACCGTATTTTGGTACACGAGATGTCCATGGTTATATCACTATTCCAAATTTTCTTTTGTCAATATAATATGTAGTATAGATTTAACTTAATTGTTATCTAACATTATATAGTAAGATATTAACATTTTCCTCTCGTATCTGAGCACTAAACTCTCAGATCTATTACAGATTAATGGTATTTCAAGATAGTATAAATTGGTGTATATTTTTGAATTTAAGTTTTACAAAACTACAATTACCAGGATATCTGATCCACAATCTGAGCCTGTATGTGTTATTGTAGAATGTAAAAGAGTGTATTGATTTTTAGGTTTCAGTGGAGCAGATATAGCTAATGTATGTAACGAAGCAGCTTTACACGCTGCTAGATTAGGTCAGACGACAGTAAACGGTGCTGACTTAGAATATGCCGTTGAAAGACTTGTTGGTATGTATACTAATTGAGCGTAGTTATGCACAAAGCAGCCGAGCCACACAAACCTCAAACAGAGATAGAAGCACTTTTATGGAAATTGTGTTTCTTTAAATCAGCAAAGCCTCTGTATACTGTGTATACTTTTTGAATGATAGTTATTATATATATGTATGATTTTGTATAACTTTTGAAGAGATAAAAGCATATAATCTATGAAATTTTGGTGTTTTAGCAGTCCAGGTGTTTTGAGTAAAATGATTTTTTTAGAATGTGCATTCTGCAGAATGCAGCCATCTCTTATTTTTGTAAGAAAAGTCTTTATTTTTAATATTTTCTTTAAAAATAGCCTTCTAAGTTACTAAATTATTATGGGAATTTCAAAATTCTGAAAATAATTCGAAAACCTTGTAAATTATACATCAATATTTAGCTGCCTGGCACTATTTTTTATATGAAAAATCTGTATATTATATTATATATAATAAAATGAAAAACATATAATGTAATTGAGAAAATAATGTTTATTATTTGAATGTAGAAAAACACACCTTACAGTCACAATTTTAAAAAATTACGTAAGTACATAATATTATCATTTGGCTGCTTTTTGCAGAACGAATATTGCATATTTTTAGAACGCATTTATATGACATTTTTGTATGACAGCAGCTTGGTTGCTTTATGCAAATCGAAAATGTCATATTCTGCGATTTGCAAAATCTTTAAAACGCATTTATATGAGATGTTTGTATGACAGCAGCTTGGCTGATTTGTGCAGAACGTAAAACAAACGTGTGAGATTATGGAAATCACAATAACTCATTTTTTTCAAAATTGTGGCTTGGCTGCTTTGTGCATAACTACGCTCAATTATTTCTAATGATTTCATTCTATTTTTTTAAATAGACCTCATGTTAATTCTTCCACAATCAATAACATACCATATAGCATACTCATCAAAGATTTTGTGTTGAGTTGAGTTGAGTTTTCTCCATTTACAAAATAATAACTTGTTAACGGCCCACTTGCTCAGCGTAGGTGAAAATGGAGCTTTTATGGTATTTTACGCGCATTACCATGATCTTACTCCCTACTTCATTTGCCTTTTGTCAATTTATGGCTGCGGCCGTATGTTGTAGCTTAACCACTGAGAAATGCCAATAGAAATGGCGTATTACAAAAAAAATACAACCTTATTCTTAGGTCAATAATTATTATAAAGCAATCATTATTCGTAGGATATTTATCACATTTGAATGGTCAAAGACATAGTTTATAATCAGTATCTTTAGAATTATCTTCAAATGTGTTAATCGTGCCCATTTTTTGAATAATAAAATGCCTAATTCTTATCAAATTTTGGATCACAAAGATTATAAAATATAATTTTTATCGTAAATATGTCACCATATTACAATACTAATTTTACTAATGGTTTTGTAAATGCGTTTAAAAATTAATGAATCTAAAAAATCTTAACACCAATGCACACGGACGTACTGAAATATGACTATATTCTAAGACATTAGAGCGAGAGGCTTAAAAGAATACTATTTTATGTAATAAAAATACTTTATACAGTCATCAAATGTTTAAAATAAATATAAAGGATAATAAGGCTTCAAAATTATATAAATAGATTATCTACAACGTTTAAGGAATGTCCAGGGTTATGCTCTGAAAATACCATAAAAGCTCCATTTTGACCTACGGTGAGCATGTGGGCCCTTAAAGGAAATGACTTGATTTCTAAAAAAACAAATGCCAAATAACAAATTAGAATTTATTAGTACAAGATAAGTAGTTTATATGAAATTAACTCACTGAAGTTGTATTTTTTACTATTCAGGAGGAACGGAGAAACGCAACCATGCAATGTCCCAGGAAGAAAAAAAGATAGTGGCTTTTCATGAATCCGGCCATGCTCTTGTTGGGTGGCTTTTAGAACACACGGATGCCTTGCTTAAAGTCACTATTGTACCTCGAACCAGCCTGGCTTTGGGATTTGCACAATATACACCCACAGATCAAAAACTATACAGCAAAGAAGAGGTATAATTATTGCATTGTAGATATTTATTATTTTTCTTTTTTGGTTCGTGTCTATTAAATATTATATTTTTACAACTCACTAAAACATACATAATCGCCAACATTTTTTAATTGGAGGAATCCTTGAAATATTTTGGAAAATCTATGAGAATCTACCTAAAACATCATCTATCATTATATCATTGCTATAGATATCTTGACGGTGAGCTACTGAACTACAATTCGCCCCCACCTCTCTTCTTTACACTACATACAGTGCTGTGAAAATAACTTCAAAAACTTACTAAATTCATACGAGAAAAATATTTCAAAACTTATATTATATTGAATATATTATCCATATTTATTGAAAAAAGGTTTAAGTACCACCTAATAAAAATGGGCATATTGTTCTAATTTGTCAATACAATTGAAAAAACTTTAAAACCAGACTCTGCATCCTACACAGAAACTCATTGACGGATTATCTAAATCCTTTTATTCTAGTATAAAATAAAATAGAGATTTTTTAAAGTAGAAAGAATGTCATAACGTAATGTACTTTAATTAATAATTTAATCATTTTCAGCTCTTTGATAGAATGTGCATGGCTCTAGGAGGGAGGGCGGCCGAAGCCTTGACTTTCAACCGAATTACTACTGGTGCACAAAACGATCTTGACAAAGTTACAAAAATGGCATATGCGCAGGTGCGACAGTTTGGAATGTGTGAAAAAGTGGGACTTATGTCATTTGCTGAAGAAAACAATGAAAGTGGAAGATCACCTTACAGCAAAACTTTAAAAAATCTTATCGATCTTGAAGCCAGAAATATTGTATCCAAAGCATATTTTCACACAGAAAAAGTTCTGAAGGACAATAGGGATAAATTGGAAATGGTAAGTTTAATATTTTCCATAATATAATTTGGTACCACCCCAAAAACACACCTATTTAAGGCAGCTGAAAATAAGTATGCTATGATGACAAGTACTCGTCGTCTGGTTGATTACTTGGCCTTAGGTTGATGTTTCGATTGTCTGATGGAGACGTCTGTGACTCTTTGAGAGGTGTCAATATGCATCCAGTGTTTTTAAATTCCGTTTACAAAGGATATAATTTTTTGTAATATGTATGCTTCTGAGATTTTCCAAATTATTTACGGTGAGGAATGTTACATTCATAAATGTCATGAAACAATAATTCATTTTACATATCATCAGTCAATTTTTAAAACCTCGTAAATCCAAAACATTTTTTTTTCAGAAGTGATTTAAAATTATTTAATTTTCATTTAAAATAAAATTTTGATTTATTGAACCATTTCTTTTAATCAACGAATAATTTACAAGATTTGAGAATGTAACATTCTATCTTTCTATATATTGAACACAGTCGAACTTGGTTATTACGAGGAAGATGGGACTGACTGAATTTGTTCGATATAACTCGTTATATCAGAGAAAAAGTATTTTTAAATGAGCGGTCACAAAAAGTGGCAATTCAAACAAAAATATACAATTAGAAGTTTACCCGAAACAACCATGGTATTCATAAACTACAAAAGAAGTTGTTTATTGTAATGAACGCTGGTAGGTACCTACTTACTTCACAAACCTTGGATTTTTTTTTCAAATCTTGTCGACGAAAACACAAATTAGGTAGGTACTTAGACACTCAACTAGTGTCATAAACGCAATCCGAACCCGGCGGTATCCTGTCCGTCGGATTTTATTGCTTAGGGTCGAAATGTTTTTAAACGATCCACACATTAGTTTTAAGAAAAATTTTGTCGATATTTTAGCTAGGTATATCCGATAAGGAGCTTGTTGAAAAAGTGAATAAATGTATAGAGAAAATCATAAACTAAAATGTCAACGAATGTTTCCTCATTACATCCGAGATCTCGCTATATCCGTGATTGTAATAACCGAGCTCGACTGTATACATAATCTGAAAACACCTCAGATATATGTGATATACGATGCCCAATGAGACTTGAACCTCTAACCCAGGAGTAGTCAACCTTTTTAAACCTACCGTCCACTTTTGTATCTCTGTTAGTAGTAAAATTTTCTAACCGCCCACCGGTTCCACAGTGGTGATTGATAAAGTAGGGAAGCAACTTTACTTCATAAAATTTATAAAGCAGAGTTACAGCAAGTTAAAGCAAATAATAATAATTAGGTACTTACCAAATACTTTATGTCAGACTTTCGCTAAGTTTACCAGAAATCTTTATAAAACAACTTACTGTGGTTAAATCTACCTTTTCATTAAATTTATACTTCGCATACATATAAGCGTAAAGTCTGATGAAATTACATTTAATTAATTAAATTATTAATGAGATCCCTGAGGCTGATGCTGCGAAATTACTGGATATCTGGCTCAATTTTTGTGAGGAACAAACGAAGGTCTCCTCTTTCGGAAATATTCAGACGGTTTCTTTCTTTGGTCATAATATGATTAACAGCACTGATACAAATACTTAGTATATTTTCTGAAATTTAAATTGTCACGGGGAATTTTATGAAAACATAATGAAAATGTTTTTAAAACCCCTACCGCCCACCATGAAAGCTGGAACGCCCACTAGTGGGCGGTAGGGACCAGGTTGACTACCTCTGCTGAAACCACTGGATATGGTAATTTGCTTCGCCAATATTTTTTTAAAAAAGATTTTTTGTAATAGGTAATATATCTGAGGTGTTTTCAAATTACATATGTATACAAAATTTTGATATTCATAAAATGAAAATAGGACAAATTATGCCAAATAACAAATGACAATTACTAGTATTTACGTGGATTGCAAAAAAATTATAAGGGTTTGTGAGATGTTATATAGGAAAATGGCACATTAAACTGTAACACGATTCAGTAATTTTCATAGGGAAACTACAGAAAGTGCAATCTGGGTTTCTTGAAAATCTTTCTCAGTTTATAAACTTATATACATACTGACTGATTCTAATCCTCCAAATAATAATCTGTTTTCAGTTGGCAGATACACTCTTGGCTAAAGAAACATTGAACTACGCTGATGTAGAGAGATTGATTGGACCCCCTCCCCATGGGAAGAAGAAACTAATAGAACCAGTTGACTTTGAAATGTCCATAGGAAAATTGGAGATAAAAATTGAAGAAACTCCAACTTCAAATAATTCCAGTCAACCTGAGGGCAATAGTGATAATTCGAAATAACTTATTTTCTGTATTTATTTAAGCATCCCTACTATTGTAAAACATATTCAAATCTATATAAATACTGAGTATTAAATCATGCCTTAGTTATCTAGAAAGACCTTATTATTATAGAAGAAAAACTGCTAAACAAAATTAAACTAATTTTAAAATGTGTTTATTGTTTTGATGTGTAAATCTTTCACACCCGACCCCTAAAAAAATTGTACGTTGCTAATAGAAAATGTGAACGGAAACATGTCTGCAAGGTGGTGCGCGCAACAAATGGATCAGATAATGATCTCGTGGAAAAAGTAACACAATCCTGAATGGACTATATTATGCGTATGTATGCTCAAATAAAGGTGCCTTTTCATGGTATCACTTATTACATTTATTTTCACATTAACTTGTTACTAGTAGCTGTGATATATTATTGACTAGACTTCGGTTTTTTAGGTCACCACTGCACATTGATGTACTGAAATATGACTATATTCTAAAACATTACATCGAGAGGTTTAACCCTTACACTGCGTATGGCATGTAAACATGCCATAGACTTGTATCTCGTATTTTCGACCAAACTAGAAGAGACACTTGTGGATAATATGCTTTAAAAATTAGTTCAAACCTTTAGGAAGACATATCAGGCAACAGATCATAAAAATGTCAAGTAAAACACAAGGAAATATATCTTTGAAAAGAACACTCGTTATTCAGTCATTTGAATCGCGCGCCATTGCGAAGACGGGTGTACTCGATGCGTCACCAGGGTTATCAAAACAAAACATGGCTCATGCATCGAAAAGTGTGCATCGATATTATTTTTATTTACCTTTTAATTAATTATTACGATTACGTTAGTGTTATGTATTTTTTCTTAGTGATTTGTGATCTCGATAGAAACTTTTTGACGATTTGTTTTTAGTATTTTTTGTCATTATAAATATATGTGAAATAATTATTTCACCCGCCAAAATGTCACTACCACATAATATTATCGAAGAAATTATGCTGGAAAATATTTTATCAACGCACAGCTCTCCAGTAAATTTGTATGGCTTTGTTCATTGTTCCCATATTTGATATTTACATTATTATAATGGGTAATAATTTTTATTTTTGATGTGCCACGAAACTGTGTTAGCTCTGTTTTCACGCTCGTATTTTGCCTGGCGATCTTTCGACAAGCCCTTTGTACAATGAAAAAGCCGACGGCGCCTCATAAATTATAGTATAATAGTATTTTAGCAGTGGGGTAATTATTTTTACTGTTTTATTCTCCAAAACATCCTAATGAGTAAGTGTCACGATAACGAACATTATTTTATGGCGATGAAAATAAATATAGATTCATAATTTGAAGCGGTAATAAAATTTGAGTTTACGACTTACTAAGTGCGATAACCGATAACCCACTCATTCCACAAGTGTGATTGTGATTTAGTAATATATCTGTCATAGACCGTAACCAACTCTGGCAGCATGTACTCAGCCCTGTGTTTTACAAATACAAACGCAGCGGGGCGCTCGCTAGTATGTGTTAAAAATTGTGTATGTTACATTGGACGGCTGCCATAATGACCGTGCGGCCAAATCTTGGATATTTTTTAGCGTCTTCATTTTCTTCGATTTATTTTAGTGAGAATGTCACGAATATAGTTTATTTCTTGGTGTATTTGGAATAACTGATATATAGTTTATCTAGTAATCTATTTTTTAATTTTAAAATCGATCTGTTTTAGCTGTAGTGACCGTTTAAACAGATCGGTTGACTGAAAATAAATTCCCGCGAAAATGGCTCGCGTGGAAAGGGTTAATAGAATACTATTTTATGTAATAAAAATACTTTATGCAATCATCAAATGTTTCAAATAAATATAAAGGATAATAAGGCTTCAAAATTATATAAATAGATTATCTACAACGTTTAAGGAATGTCCTGGCTTATGCTCTGAAAATACCATAAAATCTCCATTTTGACCTATGTGACGCATGTGAAGTGAGCTGTAAAACAACTTGATATCACCTATAGTCTTACACAAACATAACACACACAACCAGACAAGTACTAATTGAACTAACATTTTTGGTACTGTTCGGTTATACGGAATACAGCGGAAAGCACATTTTGAAAATAGCCGATAAACTGGATTATTTGTTAGGTTAACCTAACCAAACCTAACCTAAACTAACCCAAACTAACAAATAATCCAGTATATCGGGTATTTTCAAAATGCGTTTTCCGCTGTATTCTGTATAACCGAACAGTACCACATTTTTTTTTCAAATAAACTTACCCACTTCAATCATGCAACAATTTATCAAAAAATATTTTGGAATTATCAATCACAAAATGTAGGAACATTATAAAAAAAAAACACTATTAAATTAACTCATTTATATATTTTCTTGTAAGATAATTAAATGTCTTAATATTAATTACAATGGGAATAATTTACATTTTTTAAAGAATTACATTCTAATAGAAATAAACCATTTAATAATAGTATAATACAATCAATGTACACATATCATCAAATATAAATCTCTGATATTACTCAATGTGGGTTAATTTAAAAAGTTGAAAGAGTTATAGGCAAAAACTTTATAATAAATGAATTATTAACTCTTTTTTACATTCATGTTGTGTGCAACCATAGCAAATACTTAAATATAAGTACAATATGAAAATATATGTAAAAATTATATATAGAGGGTTAAGAAATGAGACCTCGGGTCAAAATAACAACTTTACAGGAGAGGGAAAAAACTCACCTGCACACTGTGTTTGATATTACAAAATGTCAATGCTTTTGACATCAATAGTGAATGTATGTATGACAGACGGCTGGCGGCAAATAAAATGATGCATTTATGAGTGATCATTAGTTGAATAGTTCAGATAGAAGATTCGAGATATCGTGTCAAACGTTTTTGGAAGCTAAATATCTTTTTAAGAATTTTCAGCTTTCATCGGTAGTTACCAATACTACCAATATTAATCAATACTGCAAAAAAACTATTTTGAACAAAATGTTACCTACGAGGTATCGTTTCTTATCCCTCAATTTGTAATGCAACAGTATGTTAAACTTAGGACATCTTTCACCTCGTTGTACTTAATACAACACATTCATTCTTACAGACAAAAATAATCCAGAAATTTTATAGTAGTTTCACAATCCTAAAGACTACGGACTACACATATATAAAGAAATGGTAGCTGAATTGAGTATAATACAATCAACGTTCCCAATAGACTAGGAAAATAAATATTAAATAGAGATCGTATCCATTGATCTTATCCTAGGCAGATTAAAATAATATATTTTTTATACAGAGAGGAATGCAAGTCGGGAATATATTATTTTAAATTCCCTCAACAGAACACTAATTTGATGGTAACTCCAGAGCACAAAACAATAAAACAAATTCTATGGTATTTATTGCACAGTCAGAGCTGATTTTGTAACTGTTGAAACATTCTGATTTATTACATTTGCGTTTGGAAAATCAGATCAGAGTGTATTTTTGGCGTATGACAGGTAACACATAATTTATTTTTTCACACAAAAAACACTCGATTGGATTCGAACCAACGATTGTTCGGTTATCAGCCGAACGCACAACCATTACGCCACAGAATGATACTGCAATCGTGACGATTATACAGTATAATATTAAAGTTTAGAATTGTTCCGTTGCTAGGCAGCAAATTTATTATCATCGGCCATTTGCAATTAATTACGTAAACAAACTATTAAACTTCACAGTGGCAGTTGTTACTTTAAAAATAAAAAATTATATAATTTAGTAATATAAGTTAAAGTGTATAGAAATAAACCAACGGCGTTCCAATAAGCGGTCCTTTTTCTTGAGTGTGTAATTTAACAAGATAATTAAGAGCTATTCGAAGAATCTAGTTAATCATAAGTTTTGTTTTTGTTTTGTTACACCAAAGAAGTATAACTTCTAACGCGCGTACATAAGTACACACACCGATTTTTTTATATACTGGCTTTCACGCAGAATTGACAATGAACAACATGAAAGACTTAAACAATAAGGTATTTCGTTTCCAATGTAAGATTTATCTGCTTCAATTGTTATTGTATTAATAATACCTACATGGGATGAAAATTATTACTATAGAAGCTAGTTTTGTTTTTACATTTTTCGACATGACTATTAATTATGACTTTATTACATGTTAAGAGAATTCTTGAGATACAAATATGTCATTGTTTGCTGAAAATTAAACAATACATTCTTATTTCCATTATTTTATGAGTGATTCAATCATATACAGGCGGTCGGTCCTTGACTTTCTTACAATTCGCTATTTCATGTTTCTTAAAATTTTGATTTTTTGCCAGTTTATTTGTTTATGTATGTGTAATATACATGAGTGAGAAACGGAGAAACTAGTTTTGATATGGACAAAAGAAATTTTAATGACTCATAAACTCAGGGTGCAGTGCGTAAGGCGCTGGCCTTCCACCCAAGAATTCTGGATTCGATTCCCGATGAGGACATAATATGTGTTTTTCTCAAAGCCTGGGTGTTTGTGATTGTTCAAAATTACTAATAACCACTTTGTACGAAAAAGCAAGGACATGGTTATTAATAATTCTAAAAAAAAAAGACTCAAACCTCATACGATCGTGACTAAGATGGAAATAATTAGGCATTCTGATAGCGGCGAATTTTTCGCTTCAATCGACAGTATGTACGACTTAAGCCTGTCTAGAATAATGTTCTATTTTAAAAAGAAGATCATGTATAATTAAGGAATATGTTCAAAATTCTGGAAACTCCAAAGATTGTTTCCAAAAGATACGGCATAATGAGGAATGAAATGGAAAGATCTTTGTCAAGGATAAGGATATCAAAATGATGTCCCCATGAGTTTTTCAATTATGCAAGCTAAGGCTCTTAGTTTGCATGAAAATTAGAAGACTCGGTTAAAAAAATATATGAAATTTCAAGCAAGTAAAGGCTGGTTCAGCAAATGTAAACTGAGGTATTCTTTACAATTAATATTTTTCTTCATTGTCGAAATATTTTAAAATACACTTTTCGATGTATTTTTTTACATTACTCTACTTTCATACATTCAACATTCGTACACATTTTCAGGAACCAATTTTCTTCAAAAGTCAAGGACCGCCTGTAGTGAAAAATCCAGTGCTCATTTTATTACTCTATGTCAGTGATATTCAAATTGTGGCTCTGTGGCTCCGCAGAATATTTTCAAAGCTTTCACGACTTTTATATAAAAATTAGATTTATGTTTTATCAAAACTTTTACCAACATTTTTTTCCATTCCACAAAGGAATAAAATTTAAAACACAGGGTTGCGCAAGTGTTAGAAATTGAAAGACTGGTCTGTAGTAATTGAATGATATTGATATTAAAAATGAATATAAAGCAGAATATTATTTTATTACACACATATGTATCCAATAATATTACTTAAAGACAAAATGCACAGCGAAAATTAATAGTACAATAATTGTTGTTTTATAAATCTAGTAAGCTCAATAAAATTTGAGTGTATATGTTAAGCTAACTAATATTATACCTAGAGCTGGTCTACTTACCAGTAGACTTTCCTGGCGTCTGATAGCACTTATTGTGGGCCGTAATATGTTTATAAAATTAGAACTACTCATATAAATTTAACTGGCGTTTACTTGTTATAACTCCATTATAATGATTTTGAAACTAAATAAAATTTTACATTTTGTTGTTTCAAAACCATTAGAAATATGCCCCAAAAATTATGTCTACTCGTAGTAATGCAATGCATTAAAATACATTCAATTGAAATCATTTTTAATTCACATGTATCGACATCAACTTACACAAATTATTATCAAAATATACCTGCTTTGTTGCATTGCATATAGCAAAAATGCCATTTGCTACACACTTTAAAAAGAATATATTTTTTTATAATCTGTAACTACACAGATACAAATATTATAACTAGACTGAATGTTACCTTATATTGATTTTATAGTGTATTTCTCCCATCGTTAGCCTTCCTTCATGTACAAAAATTAATTTATAAAAAAAGGAAGACAAACCTAAACTATTCAGTGGCAAATGGCAACAAATTCTTTAAGGGCTGTCTGAAATTTGGTCTACTATACCAGAATCTCTTCTATGCTTCTCAGTCAAATGTAAAGAATAAGCCATATTTCCAAATTCCAAAAAATATCTATGGTAAAGTATTCATAGTGGGAAACAACTAAGTGAACAGCGGTAATTATGCACATTGGTAAATTTGCATAATTTTATAATCAGCCACTATATTATTATGAAAAAAATACATCTAAAACACTGACTTAGTACTTTTTTATGATTGTAGTAAACATAGTATCTAATACAATGCATTATTATGATATCATAATTGAATATTTACAATAAATTCTTTGTATATAATATTTAATTATGTTTTGAAAGTTCTTTTGAAAGTTTTGAAGTTTCTCTTATGTAAAATAAGTTTCTAAAAAAAATTCAGTTGACAAAATTAAAACTCAAACCTATAAAAAAAATCCAATTAAATTGTATATGCATACATTTATTTATACACAATTTCAAATAAAGCATTATGAGTATGCATGATTATGAATGGTACCTTAAGCACTTGCAGAGATTTTTTAATCTTCTCTATTTTCCGTGTGCATACACTTTTATATGAAAAGAAAGTCAATACAAATGTTTAAAAAATCCAGAAAACAATTAATGAGCGAAAATATAAATATTGGACCATATTATGCATATATAGATCAAGCAACCTATCAAAAAAAAATACTTGTGAATAACAGCAGCTAGTAAATCCATTAAATAAAACTGTCAGAAACACCTGCAGACGCACTACTGATTGATCATTTAATAATAGTAATGCCATTGTATAATACGTAGTATAAATCCATTGAAAATTAAGGCTGATCAAAAATTGATGGTAAAAATTTATCGCCCGTGTTAAAATATATTTAGATTAGCAATAAGTATTGGTGTCTTCATTTGCTTGTACATAAACATGCTATTATTTATACGTATAAAAATACAATATATCAGGTAATCTATACAGATCAACCTTCCTTTGACAAACATTACAGTCAATTAGTTAATTTTTTTATAAACATTGCTTAATCTGTAAATGCATATAACCGTCTAATTTAATACACACAATATAACAAGAAATTAGATATGCATAATAGATAACATCACTTTTCAACAAAACAAAAGAACATTGAAATAGCATTTTGCAGCACTTAAAAATATACACAGCCGTTTTTTCATTTTTGTTTTGCCATTATATCGCGATAATATATAATTCACCAGTATTTGTTCATCACCTCTATAATACTTCAACCAGATAACTTGATGTGTGCTGATTTTGAGTATATACCCAATTACTAACTTCTTCAACTAGAAATCTTCTGTTAACCACCGACAACAACAATGTTTGAAGATATCTCGCTCTTTCTTACCTGTTGACAGTTACAAGAGAAGTGAATATTATCATGGTGAGAAGACAGAAGAACAAATTCATTCCAATTACATATACCTGAGTTTAAAATAAATTCAACTTTCCAACCAAATCAAGTTATCTAGTTGTAATATAAAAGATTGGATATGTACAAATACATGGATATGTGATCAATCACAATCTTGAAAAACATTAGTTGTATATTGCGTTTTCAAGAATATTTCTGTGCAAAAGGGAAATAAGTCTAAAATCATTATTTTTCAGAAGATCCAAAAGAAGATTGAGTTTTGGACATATGGAAACTTCCATGTTTCTGTGTGAAATTTACTAATTCAGAGAGGTTGTATCAACTTTTACTCATTTATAATGGTTATATCAACCGATTTTTCAATTTTTAAGACATATCTGCTTTTTCCTTACGCACACAAATTTCTGTTTCTTCAATATGCCAAATTAAGGATAATGCGTATATTGAGATAAATGAGAAAAAGGATGAGTTAAGTGAATGTCTCTACAGTTTTATTCAAACCTGCCAGAAGTGCTCAAAAGAGCACAAAAAATGTTCCGCTGAAATCTTGTAATATGCGAATACACAGAAAAACAAAATAATACTTTATAGTACACATTCCGACCATGTCCGATCCTAATAGGATCATATGGGCCTCCACAGAGTAGAGGTTTTGTATTAACAGATTTTGTTTTTTTACGAGAAATGGATGTCAGCCACTTGCTCAACCTATTAGGTCCATACCCTGACTCACACACAAATTGAAAAACAATATGTGTACTTGCCAGACCCAGGATTCGAACCTGAGACCCACGGCGTGATAGTCCAACGCTTATGCCGCGCGGCCACCGTGGGTGTTAATACTTTATAGTAGGGTCCACTAAAGATTATTTTCGTGTGAACAAAGCTAATGCGAATGCTATATTCAATCCAAACTCCACGAAATCAATTCATGGGCAAAATCATAAAATATTATTTCACTCAACAGCATTGTATGCTTAGATGATGCCTAATTATAATATATTATGCACAAGAAAGTGGAAAGTAGTTACCTCGGATTGCGTTATAGTTCGTAAATAGTAGGTCAGTTTTCAATTATTTTAAAATACTCTACTCTAGTTGTCGCTGGCAATTCAGCGGTGCGTGAAGTATGGTCTGTCATATTATATTAGAGCAGTAGCTCTACAATCTTTTTACATAGGTACCAAATATTTTATGACAAATAAACTTGCAGATTATCAAGCAATTGGACAATAAATTCATAACATTATTTCTCTGTTTTTACATACTATTTTATTAAGTATTTCAGGGTAACTCACGGCGGATACACTGAATAGAGCTGCTGAATTAGGTACTTACTAAATTCAACACAGAAAAATTTCCCATACAAAGTTGTCCAAAAAACTTTCTTTTGGCTCTCCTAAAAAATGGTGATTTTATACTAATCTCCCTCTTCTACCTACACAGATTTTATAGTATGCATTAAAATATATTCAACTGTATTTGACTCTCAACATTTATTTTGAGTAATATTACTAAACATCTGAATATTTTGTACTATATATTTCAGAAATATTGCTTATTTTGATAAGACAAAATAATTTGAATGCTAACTATATTAATAAAATGCCTTCGACATGTTAGGACTCATTTATAATGGTGAGAACAGTCCGTATCAATTCTATTAGCAATACCATTTTCTTGTATACCAGACAATCAAAGAACTTTGAACTGTTTCTCTGAAGTCTCGTATCCCACAATATTCAACCATAATGACGTCTCAAAATGAAAAGATTAAGCTATCAATATAATAATATAGTGTACGATCCAATCGGTTAAAATATGTATTAAATACTTTTCTCAGCAATAATCTAGATATGTATTAACATTACTTTTTCTAAATATTTGACTTTGAATGTAGGTATACAATAAAAATAAAGCCTATTATAAAATGAGGCAATGAGAATCAAGTTGTCCGTGAGTCAAGTGAGGGCGCCATATGCTAATATTTGACATATCATTCAATACTTTTTATACTGTGATGAGCTTAGTTCTAAATTCAAACACCGGACGATTTAGCAGTGTCTTCCAAACTTTATTACTTCACTGCACACTTGTGAAAGGGATTTGTTCCGCAGCACACCAAATAAAGCCTTAAAAAGGAAATTTACCTTATTAATATGAATAAAGGAAATCATAGTGTAAGTAACATTTTTTTTTATATTTTATCAACATATATTGTCCATAATTTTATTAGTGAGAAGGATGCAATTGACCTTTAGAAAGAATTCTGTCAAAACGCGGCTCTAAATTAGAAAACAAACACGTAGCTCCTCATCTACCATCTGTAACCGCTCTCATTTTTTTTATTTCATTTCCACGAGCGCTGAAAAACCAAATTCGCACAGATACTACAAACCAAACGGCAACAGAGATTTAATTGCTGGTGTAGCCAATCGAGGATATTGACTCAAAAGCTCATATTCTCAGCATCGAAGAAAGAAAATATTTCTGCTCGCCTCTTTGCGATAGTACTTTTCTTTTTGAGAGCCAACCTACTTCAGTATGAAGCAGCAGATACTTAAAATCAGAATCCATATTTTCACACAGTGAAAGTGAAGTGACAAATATTTATTTAAATATATAGATGTTGAATTTATTTAAAAATGAAGAAAATTTAAATGTATAGGCATTATTTAAAATGAATAGTCTGGAGGCTTCTTCCTTCGCGGCACACCTGTTGCGGCACACAGTTTGGCAGACACTGATTTAGATGGTAGATCTTAGATATAACTATAGAAAATGTGAAAAAATTGAGTAAGATTTATTTAAGTACATATTATAATAAAATACTTTTATTTAAATATTGATGAATTTAATATAGTTCCAAGAGAATTCTGATATTCTGGAGAAAATATATTTCCGACCATGTCCGATCCTAAACGGTCCTCCAGAAAGTGGAGGTTTGTATTAACAGATTTTGTTTTTACAAGAAATGAATGTCAGACACAACCTATTAGGTCCATACTCCGACTCACACACAAATTGAAAAACAATGTGTACTTCCCAGACCCAGGATTTAAACCTGGGACCCACGACGCTTAAGCCGCGCGGCCATCGTGGGTGTAGAGAAAATAAATAGAATGATATTATTACAAATTTTAAAAAATTTGGTTAATATTGATTCTTATTGCCTCATATAGCATAACTTTCTTCATACAGCCACATGTAGAGGAAGGACAGATTCTTCTGGCATTGTGGCCAGGACGAAATTACTTTGCAACAGTGTTAGTGTCATTTGAAAATAACGATACCAACATCTAAATGAGTCACATATACTGCCAAAAGAATCTGACACCAATCTACCACAATATACAATGGATTGTATTGTAATTTTCGAATTCTATATACATATTTTGTTGATAATTGAACACTATAATAATTAATGAATACATGCTACATATTATTATTGTAATACTACATTAATAAAAAATATTGGTGTGATTAATTCATTTTTCCGTGAAACACTGAAAGACAATGTTTTCATTGACATATATAAAAAATAAACCAATTTCTTCTACAGAATTTATAATATCTAGTGAGGTAACCACTCGGAGAGAAGATGAATACATACGGCCATGTCATAAACGACAAAATGATCTTTAATTCAAAGGCCATAGACAATCAATCTCGCAATAGTGGCTTAAGGCAGATGTAGGTAAACGGAATTCATAGATGGAGAACTCCCAATGAATGGATGCGTAATTTACAGCCGCATTTGTACTAAAAAGTGTTGCTTACTGTATAATACATAGCTACATTTTAAATAATTTTCTAGCGTTATGAATATATTCTGAATTTTGAGGCAGATTAAACACTTTTGCAACACATCGCATAGCCTAAGAATACATTTTGTTAAGGGTTTAGTTTAATAATAATTATTGAAATAATGCAATATTTGATAATAAAATGATGATCTAATAACTTGTTTGAGGATAAGAATATTAAAGAAGAAAATATCTATGAACAGTGATAATAAATATAAGAATTATAACAACATTAACAAGAATATTGATAGATAGTAAATACTAGTTCATAAAAATTATAACAATTGCATCAATTATCACACTGCATAGAAATAATTAGATACTAACTCTTGATTTTAAAGGCCAATATTTCTTTTCTATTATTATTGAGCTGTCTACATCTCTCAATACATAAATGAACTTAGCAGCTATACTTTTCAGTCTGGCATTCATTTATCATTTCGTTTATTAGTGCAGAGTTTAAATTAATACATATTATGAATTGTATAACAATTAAAACAGTGATTAGTAAACTTTCAGGGCAAATTTTACAACCAATTCACCAAACCATTCAACCAAACCATTTCAACATTTAAAAACACTTTATTTATCACTGCCATTAAGTACTAATATAAGGAGAGCCTCATCGGTTACCCATGATAGTAGATGTATAGAATTAAATAGAAATATTACAGCAAACATTTAATACATATACTTATTTCAGAAACAAATATAATAGAAATATTACTGCTTCAAAGATAAAACTGAGTATGAGAGATTGTCCACATATTTTTTCAATATTCAAGTCCGTTTATTAATTTAATAACAAATAATAATCGTGTATCAGTTGGAAAAAAAATTTACTTGTATTTTAAGACTTATTTTTACTCTGAAAGTCTAAAGTTTAAATTGTACTAAGTGAGTTTTACCTTTGAATGATGATACAATAGATGAGTGCAAAACAGTGTAATGTTGCTTAAATAAATTTTATAACAAAATTTCTAAATTCTAAAATGGCTCCAGTTAAATGTGTGCCATTCATTGTTTACAGGAGTAATTTGGTTACAATACACATACAAATGATTAATTGAATCTGGGGATAGCTTACTAATGGTGTTACCTAAATAGTTGAGATAAATTGAATGGAAAAACAGTCACTGCAAATAATGTGTTTGAAGAAATGCCTCATCGATTAGCACAATTCGTCCTCACTTTCTCTGCTGATGTCAGCTTTAGCAACACTGTCTTCCTGAAATGATAAAATAAGCAGTTAATTTCATACAAGTAGAAAAAAAATATATTGAGCCTACGGTGGGTTTACGTGTGGAAGGCATTGATGGAGATTGGAATCGACTTCAATCTCTTATTATAGTTAGACAAGATAAAAGTGAACATTTTGATGTTCGGTTGTGGTCGGCTATTTTCGGTCAATACACGAGCGCCTAAGAAGGACACAGTCCATATTACACATAGAAAGTCGTCAAAATTACTTTCAATATAGATAATTATTAAACTACTGCCCACAACAAGATCTCGGCGATAACAGCAAGTCGCTGTAATCGCATGTTTTTGAAAACAATTCTATTCTCAGTAATTCACTTCCAATTATTATTCGATAATTAACAATAGAAAAAGAAATTAAAATAACTTCACCTCTTAATTAGTATTATTATGATAGTTAGGTTAAATAATACTGGGTAATTATTGAGTTTGGAAGGAAATAAATTAATAAACCCACACAATTAGCATAACACAAATTATGACTTAATAAGTAGAATTGAACAGTATACATATTAAATATATCGATGATCCAATCAAATTTTTTTATAATTTTCAAATAACGTCTTTTAATTGGTATTGTTAGTAAAGTTGTTATAAAACGCATACTGTGAAAATCATTTTCTATAAAAATACATATCCACATATCATTATAATAATTGTACTATTTTTTCACCATGTAAATATTCGGTCACATTAAAAACAATAATTTCTCATACTTGCCTTTGTAAAGGTTTTTTGTAATACCCCGATCGAGATGGGGTATTCATTGTAAACTGTAAATATACTATTGTATCGTTCGTGTAAAACAGACTTTTCAGACGCAGACGCAGCGTTAACGCTCACAGACGCAGCATTTACACACCTACTATATGTGCACGAAAGTATGTGTGCTTCTGCGCAGGTCCGTTTCTAAGTTATTTAGCTATAAGTAATAAGAAAGAATGACATGCACAGAGAATCCATATCCATTCTGAGCTACTAACTATTTTTAAGCCCGTGTCCGATGCATGAGATGTCCACAAGGTAACTCTGGCTGGGACTCACCCCCAGGCCGTCTTCGCAAGGATGGGCAGACAATAAGAGAGCAAAAAGGGTATGTGTGTCCTGTTACGAGTGAAAGCTAAAGATCATAGCCTAAAGGACAATAATTACAGTCAGCCATTTTTATTTTTTTTAGAATTATTAATAACCATGTCCTTGATTTTTCGTACAAGGTGGTTATTAGTAATTTTGAACAATTACGAATACCCAGGCTTTAAATACTTAGCATACAAAACTTAAAATGGTTTCCCAATAAATTTCATAAAATGCAACAGAATAGAAATATCTACATTCCATTGAAAAAATGAATAACTTATTTATTTATTTTGAATAATTAGTTTTGAGATTTACATTTACTGTCTAAACCTAACCCTTTTAAATAAAATCTCACCTCCGTTGCAGATGCATCTGATGGGGAAACATATGACGGGGCAGCATTTTCCCTCACCACGGCTTTGGGGGCAGAAATCCCTTGGGGTAGAGGCAGTGTTCTTGCCAGATTGGCATATTCAATGTCCATGTGTCGAATGAATGGACTGCTAAGTGCCGACTTGGCGCCATCAGGATCTTCATCATCGAAGGCTTGCAGTAGCATCTCCACAGTTTGAACTTCTGGAGCCTCACAGTAGTTTCCCCATTCTTTGAAAGCTTTCTCGGCAGCTACACAATCGCCCCGCGCCAATTGAACAAGTACAAGAGCCACAGTCAGCCGACCAATAGCTTGAAATGCTTCATTTTGTTGCTGGAAACCAATTTCACGCCTCAGAGCATCTGCCGCCTCATCGAACCTAAATGAAAAAGATGTTTCTTTTATCCAATCCAAAGTACAAATGCTAAGACAGATCAACTGATTTTGTTGACTTACACTTCTGCTACCTCCGCATTAATACCTGACTATGCAAATCAATTAGGACACGTTACAATGTTATATGTACAAATTTTAAACAAAGATCAATCTGGTATTAAAATATACTATTGAAATGAATGACTGTTGTAAAAATATACTTTAAATTAGGAAGTTTTTGTTATGGCCTATAGAGTCGAGGGTCCCAGGTTCGAATCCTGGGTCTGGCAAGTAAACATATTGTTTTTCAATTTGTGTATGAGTCAGAGTATGGACCTAATAGGTTGAGCAAGTGGCTGACATCCATTTCTCGTAAAAACAAAATTCTGTCAATACAAACCTCCACTCTGTGGAGGCCCATATGATCCTATTAGGATCGGACATGGTCGAAAGAAAAAGAAAAGAAAGAAAATAATAATAAAAATTGTATTCCACATCCAATTATTAGATGGAGAATTATTAATATAAAATAATATATCTTACATTTGTAATTTGACTAATATGCGTGCAGCCTTGCTTACATATTCTGCCGCCTGCCTACTTCCATCCTCCAACTAAAAATTACACAAAATTAACAACATTAGTGTACAAGAGTTAATTGGTGGCAATTAAAAAATATTTAGCCCTAAAAACGATTTGTTGATGAAAAAAATATTTATTACATGCTTTATAATAATATATGAGTAAGTGCCAATTAACCTCAAAGATAGGATTAGGCAATCAATAAAAAATTGGTGACTTATATTTGACTGATTGAACAGTAATGGTTTTGAAATTACTATCCTACACCAAAAAATCAAATAATTCTATTGCCTGGAATTCAATGATAATTATAATCATATTAAATTTTTCAATGAAATAAAGTTACTGTAACTTACAGAAACAACATCCGCAGCATGTTGATAAAGATGGAGGGCAATCTCAGGGTTATGCTGCTCCAATATCTTTGCCGCTTTATCGAGAATCGCAGCACCTGAGTCCAATGAACCATGTTGCTGATAAAGATTGCATGCCTCTTCTGCTAATGACTGTATTTCTTTAGGCGTTCCCGAATCCTTGCAGAGCAAAACTGACTGCTCTAAGCTTTTCGCAGCATGGAATAAAGACCTGTTCTCTTTGTAACATCTGGAAGCTTTCCTCAGGCATTCCTTTGCTTTCTCGGTAGATTTATCAACTCGGTAACAGGTCGCTGTAAATAAAAATAATATAACAATTTCAATTTTAACTTCTCCAATTGGTAAATTCTGTATAAAAATACTGACTGATCAGTGATCAATAATAATTAAAATGTGCTATAAATTTAACAGATATTGTAAAAATGATAATTTTCTCCATTACACTCCCGTAACTTTATATGAGGAAATAGGCGTAGAACATTGCCTTTATTATTCTACACTGAAGTGCATTTATTTATTTAAGAAAACAAAACACTGTGGACAAAATAAATCTAAATTCAAGACATTCACAACACGAGATTTGCTATCCAGGGTCATTCATTAACAAGATGCTATAATCTAATTTAAGAATTATAACTTCTTTATTTTCTGAATAATGACTATTGACTTCAAAAAATATTTAAAAATGTTTTTAATATTTGAATGTACTACTTAATCACGTACTATTATCATCATGATAATGCGTTAGTAAGAGTTGTAAGCCGGTGCATTATAATGATAGTGATAACTTGACATAATCAAGCTCGTATGATTTTTGTAATTAACAAGACTGTTTCTTTTTCGGAGCAAAGGAGAACATGTTGTACTCTCCAACCCCTTCCAATATGTTAATAAATTAACTGCATGTACAACTAACTACCACATAAATATAGTTTGTCGAATGTTTAAATCAATATCAAAATAAATGGGTTTGATGGGATCCCAACCGTAAATGAAATGACTTTTACAAGTTACTACACCACTCCCCGAATTGATATCCCAACATTACCCTCTGCCGCCCATAGAAAATAACCTTAAGCCTTAGGGTAACACTACACACCGTTGATAAAATTAATAGATTTATATCTAAGCTTATTCTTTGGAAAAATGACAGACACAAGTATTATTGAAAATTTTATAATTCGATAGTGTGCTGTAACGGGAAAAGGTTGAGAGTCAATCGTCTAGACCAGCAGTACCAAACTATGGCTGGTTGCAAGGTAATTCCGGCCCACAACCTTCACATTTTGTTTTAACCTTTACTCAGTTTTAAAACTGCTTCCCAAAAAAATCGGCAATTTACAGCATTGCTTCATACATTTAAATGACACACCCGATTCATTTCCACTCTGACTATTCATAATCTCTTTTGTAAAAATGGTGACACATTTACACATCATTCTCACTCCTTTACTGGGACTGCAACTGAGAATGAATGAATCACCGAATTGATGTCAAATGGACATTAATTATGTAATACCTGTTATAGAAAATATTATTATAAGATAAGGAAACATACCAGCTTTACTATATTCATCTGCAGCGGAGTCATAGTCAGGCTTCCATTTTAATAGTGATGTCTTTAGACTGAAAATAAATTATATAAACAGGTACTGAAAACTATCATTATTTTAAGTACATAATACCTTCACATTACCACGTTTTTTTTTGCTCGTATTCTTGTTTGTTCGGTGGTTGTTTATCCAGTACAAATCTTGCAATCGATTTTTAACTAACTTCCCGACTAGCTAGACATTTGAAACTTTTAGAATATATCAGAACACAATGCCAATGCATTATTTTAATACTTTTAGCAAGGGCTTTTTTTTTCATTTAACGCGGTGGAACGGCGTTCCGGCACCTTTTTTCACGGTTTTATTTCAAAATCAATTAAACGAAAAAATATTTGCGCTTAAGTAATTACAATAATAATTCGTTAAAATGATAAAATAAGGTACAGGTGGAAGCCATTTTGAATGTTGGCGTGTTATTGTTAGTGAAGTAACCGTATAGTTTAAATAGCAAACCTGCGTATGTAACTAGCTTCATACGTATGTCTTTGCGTATTATGATTTTGACAGTTTGACGTTTATCGCATGGCGGCATCTGCGTATATTGTTATTTACGTTTGTTTAGTCAGTTTGTGTTACGATTACGTGTTGTGCAACTATTTTATATATTATTTAGTGCAACCCCAAGTTTAAATATGAAAAAAATTTCCTGTTACTTCTCAACCACCGGCAGCGGCGCCGATTCCGCAAATAAAAAGCTCAAAACAGAAACGATGACAGAAGATATGGAAATATCGGTACATGTAGATGTTCCTGAATCATCTCGAGCTGATCTCGGGGATCAAGGTCGAACTCAAAACGATTGGCCAGACTGCTGGTCATTAGATCAAAAAAACGATTTTTGCTGAAAAAACGAATGGTTGAACGTACACAAAATGAAACTTGGCTGCACAATAGAAACGTTGTAACTCTTGGAACTGAAACGACAATGGGAATGAAAATATCCAAAGAATGGGCCAATAATGAAATCACGTATTCTGGGAAAGAGAGGAAGCTACAATTGGGGTCACTTCGAAAAAAAATTTTCGATCAAAAAAAAAGCAGATTGAAAATACTTTTTTAAAATCGTTATCTCGCGAAAAAGTAATAACAGCAAACATTTTTCGAACTGCATATAAAGTAGCTAAGGAAAATCAATCATTCAATATGTTTGAAAGTGAAATTAATCTCCAAGAACTAAATGGGATCAAAATGGGTCATATTCTCCATTCCACTAACGCATGTATTAACATTGTAAATCATATATGTGATGAAATGAGAAAAAATGTTTTCAAAGAAATTGTTCAATCGAAAAATATAATTTCTTTGATAATTGATGAGTCTACCACCATAAGCCAAAAAACCACCCTCATTGTGTATGTTCGATGCTGTGTCGAAAGTGTTGGAATGAATTCACCAATTAATTTGTTTTTGGATTTGATTGAACTTAAAGACGTAACGGCAAAAGGAATATTTGAATCATTACTCCAATCTCTTGATTTATATGGGATGACAGAAGAATATTTAAAAAAATATTTAGTTTCGGTTGCATGCGACGGCGCTGCTGTGATGTTAGGTTCTAAAAATGGAGTGAAAAAATTGCTGACAGAAAAATTTCCTTCAATTATAGTTTGGCATTGTACTAATCACAGATTAGAATTATCAGTAAGTGATGTTGTAAAGAAAATTTCAGGGATCAATAGATTCAAATCATTTATTGATAAACTTTATGTTTTATACCACGCGTCGCCGAAAAATAATAGAGAGTTGCATTTATGTGCAGAATCACTAGGCGTTGAGGTACTGAAAATCGGAAGAGTTTTAAGTACCCGATGGGTGGCATCTAGTTTTCGTATAGTTTCGGCCGTGTGGAATAATTATGAATCACTTGTGCGTCATTTTGAAGAAGCGATGAATGACCCTACAAGAGATAAAAATGACAAGTGTACTTACAGTGGCTTAAAGAACAAAATAACATCAACAGCATTTTTATTGGATCTAGCATTGATGTGCGACGCTCTCCAAGAATTGTCGGAACTTAGTTTGGACCTACATAATCGCAATGTGAACCTTTACATTGCAAATCGAAAAATAAATGAACTCGTTCAAGTTTTTGAAGAAAGAAAACAGAATTTTGGACCCTATTATAAATGTGCTGCAGCTGCTATAAGCAATCTGCATTTTCGTGGAGTTTTACTTCACGAAAAAGTTTCTAAAAATGATCCTCCTATTGATACGAAAATATTTTATTCCACGTTGAAAACGTCAATTGAAAAAAGGCTGCTAGATAATAAAGATGTTGAGTTTGCACTTTGGGCTCGCGTACTTGACCAAAAATATTGGCCTGAAGACATTGATAATCGGTTGACATTTGGAGAGATGGAAATTAGAAACATTTCGATCAGGCTACAACTAGATGAACGAGAAATGATTCGTGGATTTCGCGAATACATTCTCGAAAAGACATATTCTGAAAAACTCTTGCGTTTGGTATATGCTCTGAATTCTATTCCCATTTCTTCAAGTGAATGTGAATGGGGGTTTTCGCAAATGAATCTTATTACTACCCCAACAAGAGCTTCGTTAAACACTAAAACAGTTTCGGCACTCTTGTTCATCAAACTCGTGGGACCACCCTTGACACTTTTCGATCCTTCAAAATATGTTGATAAGTGGTTACTTAAAGGAAGACATTCGGCCTTAGACTCTAACACTAAGAAAAAGAATCGAGATGATGTATCAGACGAGAATTGGAAAAAACTTTGGAAATCACTCTAAACTTTTATTCAAGTTCATAAATAAATACATTACATATGTATTTACAATTATATTTTAAATTTAGTCTTATTTGTACAATATATTTCAAATATAATGCATGTATTTTATTGTTTCTGTAGCTTTGTTTTGACTAAAATAAAAAATTATCGTAAAAATCAACCTTTTTTTGTTCGCTTCGTGGCATAGCTCCTTTAAATTTCATTTAAGTGACATTTGAATATAATTTTATTTAGTAAAAAGCTTGACATGAAGTGAGTTCCGGCACCTTTTTTTTTTTAAAAAAAAGCCCTGCTTTTAGCCATCTTTAAATAGAATTGAATTTATTTTCAGTTAATTCTGTTTTGTATAAAAAGTTATTTCGGAAGAAATCCGTAAAAAGTAAAATACTATTATTGGTTGCTAAGTGGGTGGTCCTAGCAACTAAATTATTAATATATACGTGCATTACTATGGAAATCAAAATGATATTTCAATATTCTATATTTGTTTGTTTGTTGCAAAATACCAAAAAATTATTTGTTGACAATTGCCTTATTTGTCCTAAATATATTTTTTTACTTATATTGAACGTCACACAATATGGCCAATGAAACCGCAACGCATCGCAAATGCCGTTTAGAAAAGGAGAAGAAGAAGCGACAGGAAAAACAACAAGAGAATGATGTGAGTCATTTTTTACATTTAGCTAAGCGGCAAAAGCGCCAAAATGAAGCACCAGAAGAGCAGCGAATGGCGCAGTGCACAATTGCGCACGAAAAAAAATGAAAGAACGATTGAGACAGCTTCCGAGCGTGACTCTCGACTCGATAGCCAAAGAACAAGAACAGCTCAATCACGAGCCAATGAGACTCGAGAAGAGCATGAAGCTAGACTTCAACGTCTTCGAGATGCATATTCTGAACGTTCAGAGCATGCAGCAGATTTTCAAAAGACGATAAACACTTTCTGTGATAAGACTTGTGATATCTGCCAAAAGATGTGCTACCCTAACCAGGTAGCAAAGTATAAGCTGTTGATGACTGAAAGGTCATGCCTGTCTCCTGAACTAGCCAACAAGACTGAACTGCTCGTTTGCCATCGCTGTCATAAGCACTTGAGGAGTACTAAAACTCAATGTCCATCCAAGGCGTATTGGAATAACTTACTTCCGGGTGAAATTGGGCCAGAACAGCAACTTTAACACTGCGTGATCCCTTATGTCAAGGTGATCAAGTTTCCTGGGCGATTTGGTTACTTCGGCTTTAAAGGCCATGCCACTTTGTTTGCTCTCGAAATTTTCGAAGTTACTGAAAAGCTACACGAAATGCTTCCTCGATCGAGCACTGATGCTGGTATTGTTGTAGTCACTGAGACTCTAGAGAACTTGAACATTTTTCGGGACTACAGTATTTCACCTGAGCGTCTTTATAAGGCACTCAATTGGCTCATTGCTAATAATGAAACGCAGGATGTTATTCGTGTTGTTTCCGCAGAGCCACAGCAGCCAAATAATGATGACAATGCTGCTCAGCCTCATAGCGCCTACATGCCAATAAATGATTTGTCTCGAATCGTGCGCGCATCCTGGCATCAATGCAATATGAGTGTCCTTGATGAATTATCTGTCGGTCATCAATGCTTTACCATGGTTATAGGCAATTCGATTCGCGATTCAATCCTCCCAACTAGCCAATAGTATACTAATGTTCTAAATAAGAACATGACTGAAGCAGATGTCCTATATCTACAAATTTTCTTTGAAACTGAAAATCGACCTGGCGCAATTCCTATTGACGACGATACCTGGAGATCAAAAATCTCGACGTTGTCAAAATGACATCTTGATGTATGACAATGCCTTTGGTCTCGAATACGAGGATCAGGCATATCATGGTAGTCTATGCGATCAGCAAAATAATGGAGAAAGTACTTTTACTCTCCGAGCTGCCATCAACATGCTGCTTGTAAATTATTATGCCGGCGTTCTCGTTACCGTTGGCAAATCCCTTGGTCTTATGTACTTTGATGGCAAGTACTATTTTACCGATTCGCACTCGTGCGGTAAAAAAAGAACTTCTGGTAATGCTAATGAAAAGGCTTGCATTATTGAGTGCGATACTTTTGAAGAGTTTTTTCGCATTGTATGTCGCACAGTAAAATCAAAGCGCGACACCCAATTCTCGATTCATGGCATTCGTGTTGTTATCAAGGTTAATGCTCTTCCGCTTCAAGAGTATTTGAGACAACATACTACAATGCGAATGGAAGAGATTGCTACTCAATTTGAGCCAGAGCCAAAAACCGCCGTTCCGCTGTAATATGTTCCTGTACAAACATCACTCATGGCTCCAATTGATCATTGACGTTGATGATGAATTGGTTGAAGCAACCAATGTTAATGAGATTGTTCAAAAGACCAAAGACAATATCGTTAATGTGAATCACGAGAAGAAAGCAGAGGAATTTACATGGTTTTATCTGTTTCCATTTGGCGTTAATGATTTAAATGAAAATCGAGAAGTCAAAAACACGCCATTGGATTATTATCAGCAGCGAATTCAAGGCAAAGACCCTCGATTTCAACAGAAAGGCTTCTTGTTCTACGCACTATCGATATTTGAATTCTTGAGAGTTCAATCAATAATTAATGCGTTTGGCAAGAAAATGCAAGGACAAGATGGTGCTGTAGAGCAGTGCTCCGCAACCGGTGTGATGAGACGATGCTAGGTGTGCCGCGGAGCATTGCTTCCAAAAAAAAACACAAATAATTTTGTATATTATACAATACTTACTTAATAGCCAAATTTGCGTAAATGGCTGGTAATAAATACATTTGAGCACCTGCATGAACTTAATAAAACAATGCAAGGTCAGAATGAAAATATATTGACATGATCTGATAAATTAGAAAGATTTAAGACAAGGATCTCTACAAATGTACCAAAGGATCTACCAGACCACCAATGAAAACAAGCAATTAATTTTGGATCCGTCTCAAAAACATTTAACTTTGCTTCAAAAGAAATTTCATCATTACTTTCATACAATCAATATGACTGGATTCGAAACCCTTTTGCAACCAATGCCAAAAATTCTATAGAACCTCTTATGGTATTTTCTGGATTTCGGTTAATAAAGAATATCCTCGTATTTCTGACAAGGCTACCAAACTAACTAAGTAAGGCTAAAAACTTGTATGATCATTGAAACAAGCTATTTATTGATAATACCAATACATGGGAATAATAATGTACATTTGGTTCTTCGTCGTGTGTTATGTTTATTTAATTACTGGGATACAATTTATTATTATTGTGTCAATACTCGGCAAATAATTATTGTTTACCCGACAACTAATCGTAGTTCAAGTGGATGAATTAATATATACAAAAAATCACTAAACATAGAATCAATACGATTTATTTTACTTTGAACATCATTTGAAAAACGCTATTTTAAAGTATCACACTGTCTTTAACCTTAGCGATAGGTAGGGGGGCGCCGAAGATTCTGGCCTGGGGTCTATGTTTTGGTGTATAAATTGTTTTACGTGTGGTGTGATGCGGAATTTTGGGAAAACTTTTTGTGTGCCGTGGGTGAGAAAAGGTTGCAGAGCACTGCTATAGAGGATCTTCATCTACATTTGCGAAACCTCCGAGGATCAGCATCATATTGACGCTTCGCACATAATGAATTGATTGCTTTCATTCGTTACATGAATATGGTCAAATTAAGCATGTCGAGGGTTGAATCAAGTGTGTGGGTCCAAAATCGATAATCATCACCTCTGTATACAACGGACTGTCTTATACAAGGGAACGCACTAGCCTGCCTTCTACTTAATGTAACCCTTGAAAAGATTATCCATGATGTAAAATTGGAAGCCAATGCCATAATGTTCAATAAATCAATTGGCATATGACAACGATATCGATGTCATTGTCTGGTCCCCAGAAGCCCTCAAACGTGTATTTATTTTTGTAAAGTCAGTAGCCGCAAACATGGGACTCCGGATAAATGAAAGTAAAACGAAGTACATGCCAGTTCTCCACAGTGCAACAAATGATACTGCCAACCTTACCATTGGTGGTAATGCTTTTAAAACTGTGGATTCCTTTGTTTATCTAGGATCCCTTATCGCAAAAACTAATACTTAACGCAAGCGATGAAATAAATCGCCAGATCACCCTCA
This sequence comes from Rhyacophila brunnea, assembly GCF_057557595.1. NCBI lineage: Eukaryota > Metazoa > Arthropoda > Insecta > Trichoptera > Rhyacophilidae > Rhyacophila > Rhyacophila brunnea. Next base: position 34,778,036 of record NW_028232751.1, on the reverse strand, counting down.
CCAACAGGTGCTATTTTCTTCTCCAAAAGCTTCTGAAGAATAAGGCACTTTCAAAGAAAACCAAAACCTTATATAAAAATCTTCAGCGCCCAGTAGGTATTAATGTATCGATCAGAATGCTGAGCACTCAGCAAACAGGATGAGAGAAATATGAATATCTTTGAGAGGAGAGTTTTGAAAAGAATCTTTGGAATTATTCAAGAAGATGGTATTTGGAGATCGAAGTATATGAGGAGTTGTACATACTTTATCGGATTGAAAAGATCATATGGCATATGAAATTGCAGACTGCGCTGGCCACGTGCATATAAAGCCGAAGGATATACGCAACAAGACGGGTTATGTACACAACCCTGAATGCATGAGAAGACCTGAGCAGGCGACATTAAGATGGCTGGACTGCGCCACATGAGATTTAATAATGCTCAGTCAAAGCAACTGGAGTATCAGCGCTGGATTTTCCAGGATGGAGGAAGTTTTTGAAAGAGACCAAGACCCGCCAAGAGTTGTAGTGCCATAAATGATGACTTAATATTTTCATCTGCATAACCTTATCTATCCATAGATTCATCAGTAACGTTGATATTGCAGTAAATTTATTCACAAGAGCTTGTGGAAACAAGTCATACTAAAACGATATCTAATTTCTGTTTGTGTTAGTATAAGTACTTACTAAACAAGTCAATCCATGTTTTGGTCTGTACATTTATTACAAGTACCTAGCAATCAAAAATAATATGTGCGCGTGTACCATTAAATCCGAAGTCTGTTGTGTTTGTTTGTGACATTCTTCACTACATTTTAAAAGAAAAAATATTCCAGTGGCATATACACGACATTGATTTATTAAAATCACGATAAACATATTTTTAAAAAAAACCAATATTATCAACACTGTTTTCCTTAGCTGACATGACATGACAATAACAGCTTGAATTTACAATAATGCATAAATCTTGAAGATAATAATTACCACATACCTGCGTTCAGCAAGCCTAATGTGCTCTAAAGCTTCTTCTGTCTTTGCCGACATCTTCGTTGAAATATAAAAAAGAATTTCGTTAACAAATCGGACAACACGTCCAGAAAGAATCAATAATTTGACAGCAGTCTCGTTCCTCCCTTCACTGGGTTGCCAGGCTGATTTTTGAAACAGTGTTGCTATCTTTTTTCACACAAATACAATTTACGAGACGTGAGATAAAAAATTGTTATTTCCGCATAAATTATAGTACGTTTTTTACTCGCCAGATTTTTGAGACGTTTTATCTTTGTATATAGGTATATACAGTATAATATTATTATACTACCTATATAGAAACAACTAGTCATTTTTATCTACGATCATACGACGTGTAGCCAATTTTCTCTTCGAAACCTCATAAGTACAAGCCTTTGTCGAATTTTGCTCTTCAACGACAACCAGTTTTAGAAGTTATTTTGCTTTTCTGACCCAAATGAAAACTTTGCAGAGTCAAAGTTCACAGTTTTTCTCTGAATATCAAAACCATCTACTTCAAGGCACGAAATGGAACGGATTGCACCGGAGCGCCATTTCGCTTCATAAAATCCCTAAAGTTACCACTCCGTCTCGTGGAAAAAATATTTTGACTGTTTGAGCTAGATAGGCCATATTACCAAAAATCTAACACATTTATTTTTATAAACTATACAATATAATAAGGTAACTAAATTAAGATTTTTGAAAAATTATCGAACGCTCCGGTTTATAAAATTTTCCATTTCAAGCGCTGATATACTTATAGAATTGGTGGCGTATCTATTAAATAATTGTCTATTTTTATAGTCATCATCATCAGCCGGGTTCGATCAACTGCTGAATGGAGGCCTCCCTTAGCTCCTTCCACTCTCCTTGGTCCCTAGTTCTTCGTTGCCACGTACATCCACCGAACTTTATGAGTTTGTCTATCCAGCTGGTTTTAGGGAGTCCCTGCGGTCGTTAATGCGTCTTGCGTACCACTGTAACATGACAGCATTTGTTCAGCGGTTGTCTACTCGCCGGACGACATATACAGTGTATTACTATTTCATCTGGTTATCAACCTCTATCACATCACATACTCTTGTCTGCTTCATTATCCTTTGAGTGTTTGTGATCTCCCCGCGTCTTGCTCGATATGCACTCTTTTCAATGACACATTGCGCTAGTCGTAATTTTTTAATGTTTCTTAGGTAGGTATATTTATTAATAGCCTGTGTTTCACACGAATGCGTGATCACTAGTTCTACACATTGGTTAAATAGGTACTTTACGGTTAAGACGTCACGATGAAAATACTTTTCATTCGCCAAATTGTACTCCATGCCAGTTTGGTTCCGCGAGCAAATCTATGTATAGTACCTACGATAATTAAAACTATGATAGTACACGTACTATAATTTTGGTACGGTTGGCTAGACCAAAATAGTAAAATGACAAAAATGATGAGCATAAAAAAATATTAAATTACGATACTGCGAGAAATTGGAATTATTTAATATTTGTATGTGACTAATAAATATTAAAAATATATTTTCTATTTGTGTTTGTGTATTTTTAAGAAGCAGCTTATAAAACAAAAATTAAGGTTGCGGGCCGTAGTCCGTATGCAAGGTAATTCCGGCCTGCCATAGTTTGGAGACGCCTGGTCTAAACCTTGATTCTCAACTTTTTTGTCACGACACACTATAAAATTAGGTATAAAATGATCGCTGTAATTTTTTGGATATTTTAAATTAACGACAATCTTTATTAAGTACAATTAGTTTCATGTTTTTAAGCTTAGATAGGTATAAACATATTGACGTTACATTTTATGGACGGGAGTAGGTAATCAAAGAGTCAATTTTTAAAAGTCATTTCATGTACAGTTGGGATCCCAACAAACCCATTTATTTTTATATTAATTTAAGCATTTCGACAAAACATAATATTTATTTGTTAGTTAGTTCTACACAGTTAAGCAATTTATTTATTAACGTACCTACCTACCTATTGGAAGGGGGCTGGAGACTACAAGAAATTTCTTTTGCTCCGAAAAACAGCAGTGTGTTAATTATAAAAAAATGAAAGGAGCTTGTTTGTGTCAAGTTACCCTATCATACTCACTAACGCATTATTATGATGATACCACTGGTCTAAATGGACCGGAGCGTACGGGAGCGCACTGGAGCACCGTTCCAGTTTATAAATCCCCAAAATTATTGCACCGTCTCGTAGAAAAAATAATTTGTCCCGAGCTACCTACAAATCTCTTAGAATGATCACAGATGCCCCATGGTTTGTTTGCAATACATTCATAAAGACTTGAACATAAAAACTATCTACATTCTAGGTACGACCATTTCTTAAAGTGGTGTGTTAGATTTTTACATTGCATGGCAAATCTAGCAGAGAGGATCCAATTAATAATATTATGTCCACGAGAGAGAGCGAGAATTTTGGGGACTTAACAAACCGGAACGGTGCTCCGGTGCACTCTGGTCCATTTTGAGCATTGCGTAGTCTGAAGTGTTTTAATTTTTTTTAAGGTTAACAGTAGTCGGGGGCAGCATAAATAATGTCACAATGAGATGAGAATCGCAGTATTTTATACCTCATCATAGGATCATTAGACGTACGTCTAAAGTTAGAGCTAGATATTATTATACTGAAGAAGTCCAAGTAATAAAAAAAGTAAATAAAGATAACTATTTGATTTGTATGAAACAAACATTACAGTTCAAGTATCTCTAAACTATAAACATAGGTACCACATAAGTATGCAGTGCATCTTGTTGCTTTTGACTTTATGCTTGTGACGGTTGGATATTTTTGTGAAAGTTACTTCAGAGGTTTTGTTCTGGATGTATATTTCTTCTTTTTCGGTCATATCCGCCACTTAGTTGGAGCATAGAGACAATTTTTACTCATTTATAAATTATTATTCACTTGCGAACCGTAGGTACCATGAGCGGTACTACATTATTTTTTTAATGGTGTTGATAATGAGTTTAGCACTTTTTGAACTAGTTCTTAGAATGTATACATGGATTTTTTTTTTGAACAAAGAAAATTCAAATGGGAAGAATTTAATAGATACTAGTTACTATGGAAATTCTTTAGACCGTATCTGGCAATAGTCTGGCTACAGCGGTATCCATGGATTAGGATTTATTGCAAGTTTGACGTTTCTTTTATTTGAGAATGGGATTTGAAGTAACTCGATTTCAGGGTGACGTCGACGAAGAGTTAATATGTCCTATTTGTTCAAGTGTGTTGGAAGAACCAGTCCAGGTTTGCTAATAAATCTTAAAACAGTATATGCCAAACATTATTTACATTGCAGGCATTCAGCCATATGCACATAATCTACAAAACTATGTTTGATTTTAGGCTTCCATTTGTGAACATGCATTTTGTCGTGGATGTATTACTGAATGGATAAGTCGCCAGCCAACATGCCCTGTAGATCGTCAAGCCGTTACCTCTGGTCAATTACGGACAGTCCCGAGAATATTAAGAAATCTCCTAGCCAGGTTCATTGTTATATTTAGTTTATGTTGAAAATCTTATATTTATTTGAGTTTATTATCATAATTACCAGTCTTTCTTCTTTGGAATGATGTTCTTAACACAGTTGCATCGGTAGATAGTCACAAGTGGAAAATAACAGTCGAAAATTTGGTTTGAATGTCTGTCATCAAAATGGAATTATGATTTGTTTTTATTTATGGTTTGTATTTTTTTTTCAGATTGTCTATCAATTGTGACAATGCAGTGTATGGATGTCAATCTATTTTGAAATTGGATTCTCTTCCTGTGCATCTGGGAGAATGTGAATTCAATCCAAAGCGGCCAATGCCATGCGAGCATGGGTGTGGAATGGTCACACCAAAAGATGAACTCAACGATCATAACTGTATCAGAGAATTACGAGCTTTAATACAATCACAACAGACCAACCTTAATGGATTCCAACAATTAATAAATGATCTGAAATTTAGTATAAACGAACAGAAGCGTGAATTGCAACTATTAAAGGTAAACACACAAATAATGCATATGACACGAATTATGTGATTGGATGAATATTAATAAATTGCATTTGGTTATCTTATAATTGAGATTCCGAGGATGAACAAATGGTGACCAAATTGAGTAAATTGGCTTCAAAGCTAAATAGTACCTATGCAATTGAAAATTATAAACTGTTTTAAACATTCTGTAAATTAGGTTTTATTCTCAAATGATATATTGCTATTCCAAAAAGAAAGGGTTATTTCTTTATCTTTGAAAGAAGACAAGTCAGGCCAATACATTCAAATTGCACACATGCATTGCTATAAAAATAATAATATTTTAAGCGCCATTTCCATGACATATAATCCAAATAAAATGCTTAAAACTTTTCATATAATGGCAGTGACATGTTTGAATCTTCTTTCACACATACTTAAATAGGGAAGTGCGTGATGATGTGATAACTGATAATTTATATTTAATTAACTCTGTACTATATAATTCGTAGCACCTCAGTTATAGTTATAATATAGGATCACAATTTACAAAAATTGACCACAGCAAAAAATTACGTGTTTTCTTAATTAAATCTTTTCGTAAAACATCATAAATTACTTATTTTAAGAAGGTAATAAAAATAATCCTGACATTTTATGACGCATTAACACACATGGCACCGGAAATTTGGTAGGCACATCTATAATATTTTTTCCCCATACATTTCATAATTCATAATTCGAATTTTTTTTCCATTTTCGGTCCCGTGGAATTCGTATTAACGAGGGTTTACTGTAGTTTTATTAATAGGACGGGTGAACTTTTGCCAGAAACAATGAGTGCTAACATAGCACCCAAATTCAAATACTACCCAGTAACCTCAGTGGATGTGGAACGGTCCTTTTCCACTTATAAAAATATTTTGAGTGATCGAAAATACAATCTTACTACCGAACATTTGGAACAGTACCTGATTGTTAATGTTGACAAGAGTAACAAAATGTTAAATAATTGTTGATTAATAATTATCGTCGATACTTCCTAATTGTCTACTGATTATGAAATAAAAAAAGTAAAAATTCGTATTTTTTTTTATTTAATCTTGCATATATTGACACTTTTCATGCATATTTTAAGCATTTTTCATGCATATTTCAAGCTTTTTATGTTGCATATAATCCGGTCTCTTATGATAATATACGTCACTCTATTTAGAGCAGAACTTTTCAACTGGTATGCTGCAATATATTGTTGCCTATAGTAAAATTGAAGTGTCTATGCAAAATGTGAACTTGTAAGCATTAGGACTCTCCACAAAACTGTTAATAAATTTTGTTATCGAAATTGCCTGTAGACATGCGGTTTTCATGTCTCTTTGGTTTTTATATAATATTACACTATTACCAAAAACCTTTAAGGGGGGACATGCTCGTCGAAGGTCAAAATTGAGTTTTTATTGTATTTTCAAACCATGATCCTGGACACTCCTTAAACGTTGTAGATAATCTATTTATATAATTTTGAAGCCTTATTATCCTTTATAGTTATTTTAAACATATGATGACTGCATAAAGTATTTTTGTTACATAAAATAGTATTCTTTTAAACCTCTCGCTCTAATGTTTTAGAATATAGTCATATTTCGGTACATAACTGTGCAGTGGTGTTAAGATTTTTTACATTTATTAATTTTTAAACGCATTTATAAAACCATTAGCATAATTTATTACGAGATAATTTTTGTAAAATATTCACGATAAAAAATTATATTGATAATCTCTGTGATCCCAAATTTGACAAGAATTAGACATTTTATTATTCAAAAAATCGGCAAGATTAACACATTTGAAGATAATTCTAAAGATATTTGTTATAAGCTATGTCTTTGACCATTCAAGTGTGATAAACATCTTATGAATAATGATTGCTTTATAATAATTATTGACCTAAGAATAAGGTAGTGTTTTTTTGAAATACGCCATTTCTTTTGTCATTCCCTAGTGGTTAAGCTACAACATACGGCCATAGCCATAAATTGACAAACTATAATTAAAGTAGGGAGTAAAATTATGTTAACGCGCGTGTTTGAACATGTACCTACCGAATTTTTTTTTTATTTTTTTTAAACGGTACATGTTCAAACACGCGCGTCAATATCATTTTACTCCCTACTTCAATTATAGTTTGTTAATTTATGGCTACGGCCGTATGTTGTAGCTTAACCACTAGGGAATGACAAAAGAAATAGCGTATTTCAAAAAAACACTACCTTATTCTTAGGTCAATAATTATTATAAAGCAATCATTATTCATAAGATGTTTATCACACTTGAATGGTCAAAGACATAGCTTATAATAAATATCTTTAGAATCATCTTGAAATGTGTTAATCTTGCCGATTTTTTGAATAATAAAATGTCTAATTCTTGTCAAATTTGGGATCACAGAGATTATCAATATAATTTTTTATCGTGAATATTTTACAAAAATTATCTCGTAATAAATTATGCTAATGGTTTCATAAATGCGTTTAAAAATTAATAAATGTAAAAAATCTTAACACCACTGCACATTTATGTACTGAAATATGACTATATTCTAAAACATTAGAGCGAGAGGTTTAAAAGAATACTATTTTATGTAACAAAAATACTTTATGCAGTCATCAAATGTTTAAAATAACTATAAAGGATAATAAGGCTTCAAAATTATATAAATAGATTATCTACAACGTTTAAGGAGTGTCCAGGATCATGGTTTGAAAATACAATAAAAACTCAATTTTGACCTACGACGAGCATGTCCCCCCTTAATACAAAGAACTATATTATTATTTGAACAGTGTGCTGTGTCACGAAATGAATATTTCTTCAATTTATTTATAGGATTTTATGGGGGCAATGAGAATTTCAAATCCTGCTATGCGTGCCATAGCAGACCAAATGGAGCGAGATGAAGTAATACGATGGAGTGGAACTTTGGCACGCGCGAGAGTTACTAGATGGGGCGGTATGATATCTACCCCAGATAATGCACTTCAGGTAACTGATAATATATTATTTACATTAAAATCTTACAGTAGTCGAAAACAGTGTTTCTCAACCGGTGGTCCGCAGAAATTATCTGGCAGTCCGTGAATTTTCGGCGTCCAATACCTATGCTAAAAATTCCAATAAAATCTTCAAAATCCGTGCACCTGCAAGTGTTTGTGCATTGTGTTTTTGTTTTTAAAATAGATTAATGGTTTTACGTGACAAAATCAACCGCGATCAGTTGTTTCACTTGCACTTAGTTGCAATATAGTCATCATGCGCTGAATTGTTAATATTTTTATTTATGTGTTAGTGGTCCGCTTTCTCCTATTTTCAGTGGTCCGCAGGTGTAAGATGGTTGAGAAATAGCATGTATCTTCATGCAGAGCTATCATAATTAAGGTCATTCTTTAGCTACCTTACAAGTGATTCGCCTACAACCATGCTACTATAAAATATAATAAAATTTGACATCAACAATTACTATAGTTTTTTAGCAGTATGTCGTGTGGAAAATAAACTGCAGCATATAGACCTATATAGGTCGCTTTTCTTTTACTGTTATGTATACCTTTTATTTTGATTTCCTAGAAGGATTTGACTTATGCCATTTGGTGTAAAGATAGATATTCACTTTGGACTTCTAAATATGCATCTAACCTGTTTTGACCAAATTTTGAATTGTACGCCCCCATATACTGACCTTATGGAACTATAATATTATGCCATTTGCATACAAACTTGCTGAATAAATGTATGAAATCTAGACAATTTATTATAATGGATTTTATAGCATTAACTCTTATTTTAAGGTAGGCTCTTTTTAAATTTAATATTTACATAATTTTTTTTTTCATAGAACATAATTAAACGGTCTTTATCGGAATCTGGCTGTCCACCCCATATAATAGATGATCTAATGGAGAATTGCCATGAGAGAAGATGGCCACCAGGATTGTGTGCTTTGGAAACTAGACAAAACAATAGAAGGTATGTTTTTAAATATTTATTGTAATGTTTTTATGCTACTTATACAAAGATAAAAGAAGTAATTAATAGAAGGTAAGAGCCAAAAATCAGTAAGTTCACATGTGGTCAAAATCTAACAAAACACAAAATTATTCTACGTGTAATTTCACACAATATGTGTTGCTCTATAACAGTGATGAGTAACCCGTGGCCGCCGGTATTGTTTTCTACGGCCCACGGTAGTAAAGATAATCGGTTGGGAAACTTATGCAAAATATATATTATGAATGCGGCCACCAAAAAGTTTCATGTATCGAAATCCTCCGGAGAAATGAAACAACCTAACTTTAAAACCAACCAAAAATAATTTTGTTGTCCATGGGATTTTGAATCAAGAAACGGAGTGGCTATTTGAAATACATTCCTGATGTACACTACAATCATAGCTTAACAGGTTTTTTACTTGAAATTGTGACAGATTACTTGTGTGATGTTTTGAATCCAAGATAGGGGCCATTCCAGACATTGATGAGAAAATCAATCGTAACTCTTTTTACAGTTAGTTGTTTTAGGACAATTTTGTATTAAATCTTTTTTGTTCATAAAAATAAAAAAAGGTTATGTGTTTCTTGATATATTTTGTCATTCAACACTTGTTGAACACATATAATGGTTTTCAAAATGGTTGAAAATGGAGAATTTGGCATATCTTTCAGGCTATCGAAGCTATGCCTAAATAATCTCTATACTTCATAGGATATAATATGTATACATCTATCTTCTTCTTTCACCCTGTCACCCCAGTATTGGAGCATAGGGCAACCACAAGTTCGCACCACTTTCCTCGGTCCATTGCCAACTCTCGCGCCCCTGCTATGCCAGACCTGCAGCACGCACATCGCTTTTGTAGCACTGCTGCATTGTGATGGAGGACCGCCAGCGATGGAATCCTTGAGGCTGTGGCACAAGTATACTAAGTGTCACACTCTGGTGGCATCTGGAACACATGTTCCAGCCACGCGAAGCGTCTCTTCGTGATTACCTCAATCGCCAAAGACTGCTGTGTCTGCTTACAAACTCGAGTGTTTGTAACCGGTTGTACCAATGTACCCCTAAGATTCGACGGAGACATCAATTTTCAAAGTTCAAAATCCGAGACCTTTGCAGCTTAGTAAAGCTTAGCTTAGCCACAGCACAGGCAGCAGCATGCACACGTTGAACAAACGACATTTGGTCTTCACAGTATACAGCCTTGACCTCCATAAGACTCCAAGTTGGCTGAATGCAACCCGCCATACCCATGCAGATTCCAAGCTCTCTGAAAATACGACACCTAAGTATTTGAACCTTGTCACTAGCTCGACGGGTAGACCGGAAACCTGCAGGGGAATATCGGCGTCAATGCATGTGTATACGTCTATATGATACCCTATCTTTTTTAACTTCAAAATTAACATTGCATTATCACATAAAATATTTTAATACAGTAGATGAGTATTAGTGTAAAAATTGAGAATTGAGCCATTTTTAGTCAATCAGCGCTTCACTGCGATATGTATATTAATTTAAAAATTGTTTTTTTATAGGTTATATGAAAGTTACATTTGCAAGCGAGTACCTGGAAAGCAAGCGGTTCTTGTTCTACATTGTGACAATACACACATTGGTGAAAACATGATGGTTGAACCTGGTTTAGTTATGATATTTGCTCATGGTATTGAATAGGAATGGCTCCTTGGAAACTACCAGTGTTGTTGCGATATAATTATAAAATTCATGGTTATTTATTGATGGAACTTATTGTTAATGCCCAATGTGTGCATACTATGATGAATTTTACTACTCCCATGTGGGTTGTCATGAAATAAGTGTAGGTGTATGTCGTTGTCATCATTTTTTCCTTTTATTTAATTTATTTTAAATGACGAAACCGTTGTCACCGATGAACTGATGTACGATGTTCTCTATTATTTTGGTTCTAAAATGTCTCGTGTTTTTAAATATTATTAACCATTGCTCAAACCACACGGCAGACATGGATTAATGGTGATGATGCTCATACTGCAGACTCGCACATATGTGTACTGGTGATATAAATGGGTTAACAAGGGTTTAGTATACACTCACAAAATATATTTTATGCATGAATTAAAAAAAAGTATTGTAAAAAATATGTTTAGGCTATCTCTATTGAAATACTAGAGTTTTATCTACCTTTAGAACTTTACTCTGATTATGTTTTTTATTTGTCCTAGATATAGGTACTTGATAAAAGCTCTCATGCATAATATCGAGACACAATACTGAAATGTATCATCACCTGTCATCTTATGTCTTATGATTTATTAATGTATGTAATATGGGTATCAATGCTGCACATGATCCATTGATTCTTTACAAAAAATCACCAGTAGTATAATATTGCAGTCCATATAAAAATATAGAGACAATATTTATTAAACATTTCAAATTCAAATAAGTTTGCAAAAGTTGATTTAACTCATAATAACGTGGTATCATTTTTTTTTTTAAATTAGTAAATCATGGTACCATATTGCATCGATTAAAAGATAGCACAGATTATATGGGAAAAGTCTGCATGAGCAGGTAAAATGCTGTGGGTTAGCCTCCACAAACTGCACCATCTGACAATCAATGATAGTGAATTAGCTTATCCACACGAACATTGCGGTTGCCCCGCTACGCCAGTATTATAGATTGTGCAATCAAGCATAGTTGTTGTGTTCCACGTTCTGAAAATGTTTGACACTGAAAAGTTTATTGTTGAGGTAATTTTGAATTGCCCAGTAGACAAACGATTCGCTAATCTGGGACACGAGTCCACAAACACGGGTTGACTGCCCAAGTAGAATAGGACGTATTTTGTTGCTTTTCATTCGCCGCGTTTTGAAGATCATTTTACAATTTTGTATTATGCAAAATTTAGGGGCAATCGGTAGTGGCTGAACCGCGGCGTTTTACCTGCTCGTACCGAATGACCCAAAGACAGCCTTATTTTTAAATACCAATAATAAAATAGGTCATAAAAACTTTATTACCCAAATGACAATCACATAATCACAATAAAAAGCTGTATGTTATTTAGGTGCCGCATTCAGTTTTCAAGTTTTTCATTCAAGATCGTTGATTTCAGCGTTTTCCTGTAGAATATTATTTTTATCAGCGATTGCCAGACACCTTCGGTGATAAGATCACATACCATATTTTAAGACACCAAAATTTTATAATCGATGCGTTACGAAACATACCAACTATTTATTTTATTAAATTGCAATTGAATCAGGATATTCCGTTTTTTTTATTACAACGTAACTCCATTGGTAACTTGTTTACCTACATTATGTATAGGTCAACACAATCAAAAGTATGAATTCATAGTTTCATTCATTAAAATAATATTATACAAAGGTACGAACTTGTTCAAAAGTGGATTAATAAATATTCAATTATTATTAAATTTTAAGTGTTTGTGGGTTGTAATTAGGTTGTAGTGCAGCGATTAAAAAAAGAATATGATACATGCTACCATATTCATTATTAATAATCATCAGATTCTGACTTGAAAAAGTATTTCATTTTGCAAATAATAATCAATAATTACAAAATATATTAATAGCAATAATCAACAATGGTGTCGACATTTTTGTGCCACAATTTGATTTTGCTACAAAATTGCCTACCTATACGTTCACTTATAGTCCAGATCGAATGCATTGTAGAGAATGTTTCGGATGTTTTATTCACTTAGTATATTAATATATCATCATCCCCTTCCAGCTATAATTTTACGAAATGCAGTAGGTACATAATAAAAGTATGTTGGATATAAAAATGGACTTTCCAATGTAATTTTCAAGAAAATAATAAAACTTGAAATAATCAACACAATCAAAAGTATGAATTCATAGTTAATTATATTAACCCTTTGATTTATTAATATAATATTATATTTTTTTGTTATACCACCCTCCTAATCAATTTAATGAATAAACATAAATAATTGAATGAGATAGTCAAAAGTATTATTACAGCCTATAATTAATTTATAACATAAGTGTGATGTATATGTCAATTTCAAGTTCAACTCGACATAATGGCCCGTTTACATGTGCATGGATTTACTGGCAGCAGTACGTATTGTCGCGACCATTAAAATGCAAATGTAAACGTGTATTATAGTGCATGTTGCAAGACTGCATGGATCAAAAAAGTTAGCGGCTTCTGAATTTTCACGCGATAGTTGCAACTTGCGTGAACTATACGCATGCGCAGTAGAACAATAGTGGCGAATCTGCCGGAAAAAATACAAACTACGCAGCGCATTTTGACGTTTTCCAATTTTCACAACTTATCAAATAGCACCGTACAATGTCTACAACGTGTCTCGCTTACACTTGAAGAATGAGATTGGCGAGACAGTCAACAATATTACATGTAAACAGTTATCGCTATAGTTTAATTTATACACTATTGATGCCAGTAAATCCATGGACGGGTACAGGTGCTATACAAGTACATGTACGCAATATGAGTCCAGTTAGACCTAGAACTTTTAACTCTTAATGTATTTTACTGCGAATATCTCAAAATAATGTTGTTTACAAAACCTACTTGACCTACTTACATAATCCATGTTAGCAAAGGAGATAAAAATTAACTGAATTAATTTTATTTATCACGCAACCAAGCACACTTTATTTGAAATAAATATTTTATTTATTTTGCACAACTGTTTGATATAAAGAGTATGTCATGTCAGTGTGTAGGATGTCATGGTAAATCATGCAGCTAAAGGCAAACAATGAATTTATATACATATTGTTGTAGGGCTCGACAAATTAATACATTCAATTTTACCTATATTGTTAAACAAGAAATGATGATTTCTATACCCTAGTGTTTTAATTAACTTAAAGTAATTCAATGCTTAAAATATATTTACATACTTTTTGTAACACATCAGAAACGTAGATATAAAAATGATATTTATGATATTGAACCCATAACCATGTTCAGGGTGTTGTGTTTTAATGTTTAGACTACTGATGCACTTACTAATCCTAACAATTTGTTACTGACATGCTATTTCAATGCTTTGAGTTGATATCTGATGTACTCCCATACAATTCACATATTCATTCCTAGTTTTATTCGGTATTGATATACGTTTCAGTTTGAATAATTTTTTGAGCACTGCTTAATAGCCAGTTTACACATGCATGGATTTACTGCAGTACATCGCGACCATAACAAGAAAATGCAAGTGTAAACACGTATCATCATGCAAGTTGCAAGACTGCAAGCATGCATCAGATAGGTTCAGCTGTTTCTGAAATTTCCCGTGATTCTTGCAACTTGCACGCATGTGAATTAGAAATACCATATTGTGAACAAGTGAACCTAACAGAGAAAAAATACAGTACTACACTGCGCAGAACATTTTGACGTTTACCGATTATCTATGCACCTATCAAATAGAACCACACAAAGACAACAATCGCATTTGCTAACGCTTAAAGAATGAGATTGGTGAGACAGTCAGCACCTTTGCGTGTAAGTGGTTATTATCGCAATAGTTTAATTTACACTATTGGTACCAGTGAATCTATGCATGTGTACAGGCGCTATTAATGCTGAGCATTTTGTGAAATTTGTTGTCTTAATTTGAATTACTCTCCTATTAAGTACTAAGGACCAATATTTATTATTAGTATGTTTATGTAATCTTAGGTTCTGTATATTATGAGAAGTTTGTTGTATAATTAAGTGATATAGAGAATAAAAAAGACTTATTTTAATTAAATTGTCCGAATTGTATTTCAAGAATATTTGGTATTATATTCTGCATAGAATGATGAACTTTAATGGCACAAATATGATTGATTTCTTGTTACGTATATTTCGTCTATTCTTATTGAGCTTATTTTGATAGTTTGTTTATTTATGTGATTAGACAGCTATATGCATTTATGAATCTCAAGAAATCTTTCAATCAAAAACTCATCTTCACACTAGCGTTTTTTTATTTTTGCCTGTTAAAATTTTCATTACATAATTTCGGGAATTGGCAATTTATTTATAATTAAATCTCAATTGATCTGAATGCATAATGCAGTCCAATTAATGTTTACATTGGCAACCATGATCTTATGTGTATATTATCAATTGAATACAGAATGTTTATATTCATAATAAATTATATATATTAATTGCTGTCTGTATACTAAGTAATTCCATACCTGATTGATCTCATATAATTAAGAATTCCGGTGTTTTAGAATGAATTGATGGATATCACTAAACAATCCATTATCGAGACTACAATATCAAATACAATCACCACTACTGCACAATACTTGTTCTTCAATTTATCTTTGATATTGAAGTAAATTAAAAAAGTTAAAGAAAAATAAATCATACCCAGCTATACTTCTGGTGTTTATATTCGTAATACTTTGTTATACCATATATTTTTACCTTAGTGTTTTTATGTAATTCCATTTAGAATAAAAAATATAATAATATGGTATTACTGGAAATTTTAAATGTCTTAAAAGATAGAAAAGATCAATAATATACATTTTGGTACACTTATTATTTTTCATGTATTTTTTTACATTATCTAAATGAAAATTTATTTATTAAGCATGAGATTTTGTTACAGCATCATGCGTTTGTAGTACATTTATTTTTATTTTATGCATACAATACTTAATGCGATAATATTATATCACAGTGTTTGTATACGGCTTTGCTTGGGTGTTTGCCTTGGCGTTTGTGTATTTTTACTGTTCCACATTATTTTATGAAGAACAAAATAATAAATATGTTGTTGGTTCTTTTGCGCAGTGTCAAGAATTTATAGATTCTGATTATGCGATTGCTTGGTTAGATTGCATTATTTTCCCCAAAGATAATCTTTCAGCCATTGACAAATCTTTTTTGGAAATTATTGTCATCTCACAGTAGATTTTTGGATTATCCACCCATTACATTGCTCCATAAAAATGACCATGGAAGAAGCATTTATCACATAAATTATTTCTTGTCGCATTGAACGATTGACCTTATTACTTGTTGTTATGACAAGGCAAGGCAAATCAAGAATTGAAGCCGCTTGAAGCTATAGGTGAATCAATATAACCTCTGACATCTTCCATGTTTTTGGAAATATACTCATCTCTTTAGAAATGTAAACATTATCGGGTCCCTAAGAGCAAGTTTTATTTTTTTAATACACCTAAACACATCACCCTCATCAATTGGAATGATTTTGACGAATGGACACCTTTCTTCACTTGTTCCTTACTTACATAAGTTACATAGATAGACCTAATGCGACCAGCAAATATATCGAACACTCAATCTCTGGTCACCTTTTCACCCTTCCAATTGGTAAACCTACTATACCTTAATGATATCACATGACACCAAAATAATTGTGATTGTGTTGAATCGTTAAGAAGGTTCTGATCGAAATGAGACAACTTTAATTTTGTGAATAATGACACTCCTTTGAATGAATGGCAATATTTTAATGAAAATCAACCGCAAGGATAAAAATCAAGCCCATCATAATATTATATTATTATAACTTTCCCGAATGTCATACCAGAAAAACGGCCAACATCCATTCAATATCTTAGGTTTTCCAGTACCTTCGTTCTTCGAATGAGGTAGATTCCTGCAATTTCGAAAATATCCTCTTCCATCATAACTCGATTGTAATATTGTAGATACTGTTAGTGAATTCTGAATTCAAGTCGAGATATTTTTGATGTCAAATAATTTCTTCATACATTTTTATTCCACTACCAAGGTTACCAATATTAAAGGAATATTATGAAATGAGGGATGTATGGTACGTCCGTAGATTCAAATTTTGATAATGTATGGAAAACTTCTATATCTCATTAATTAAACCACACAAATACTGCAAAATAAATGCGGTGATCCAAATTTTAGCCAAGGAATCTTCAGTAAAAATTTCAGCGTTCTAGAGCTTGCCATTTCGGAGCCTTTAAATTCTGATTATGTATTTAATATAAATAATATTATCAGAAAATTAAATAAGTTTGCATTATATGAGGATGTAAAAAAGTATACTATTACAGCTGTTCGAAATAATATAGCGCCAAATGTATATAATTCTATTTGTCATTGTAACTAATCGATTTTTTAGAAATCCTCAATAAAACATTTGAAAGATTGGAAAAATACTTGGCTCATTATAACAAGAATAATATTATGTTACATAATCTCTAGATTGTATTACATATTTTTTTGTTTGTATATATATGCACATTGTTTTTTTAAAACCAGACTATCTCAGTCGCACATTCAATAAGTTTAATAAAACAAATGTCATACTAAAAAAAGACAATTTTAAATGTAATTATATAATTTCTAGCACAACAGTTTAACCATACCTAAACCAAATTATGTGAAATTACAAAATTGTATTTACTGTGAAATTTAAAAAAGTGCAATTGAGTTGGACTGGCAATAGTGGTGACTAGAGGTGGGAAAACTGGTCAATTTTGAAGACTAAGTATACTTACTACCAGTATAAAAAAATACTTAGTATCACAACTTGTTCCAAAATACTTACATACTAGTATTTGGAATACTATATAGAGCGTTTGGCGTGCGTATGCGACATAAGTCTCATACTCAACCGGAACTAAAACTTTACTCCATATTAGTACCTATTTGAAATATCGGCTTCAATAGAATCGCTAAAAATACACTGAGCTGGGCTTATCGCAATTTCCCATTTATTATAAAATTTTAAACACATTTTAGATTTATGAGTTGTTTTTATGTTATGTTATAATATTCTTGTAAAGATAAAATGAATAACAATGATGTTTTTTATTTTAAACTGCCGTCACCAAAGATGATGTCATTCACATACGTAGACTAATAAATTAAAATATAATTGTATTCAAGTGCTATCTCGCTCGCGCGCATTTAATGTCAATAGTATTGAAAGTCTACCAACTAGCCAGCGACTCGCGATGTTTTTTGGAACAAGTTTATTGGGTCACACGTACTGAGTATGGGTAGCTTCATCCGATACTTGAGTACACAAACTGGTGACAGTATTTCCAACTCACCTCTAGTGGCGACATATGCGTTAGAAAATGGTACCCCATTATTTTGCAGCTTTCTCTGATACTTACTTGGTATCCTCTTAGACAGTGGTTTTCAAAGTTTTTCATTTCACAGCGGCATTTAAAAAATCAATTAGCAATATTGGCAAGCCTGTTGTTCACGAGACAGTTTCTCAAATCTTAGAATCAAATTAGACACAACCACCCTCACCTACTGTTGGGTTTAATGTGATATTTGGTTAATATTACAGCTACTACTGAACACCCAATTTTTCTTAAGATAAGTAAGCCACCACAATTGGAACCAATATTCACTCTATTAATACTCACAATAAGGATATTAATTTATTTCATCCTTTAATAATATCTAAAATTTGCCTATTATAGTATGTATTTACTACTGGTAAAGGCAGTTCTTCATGAGGCTTTTATGTTCCTCTTTATGCAAACTTGTAGGAAGTCAGGAAACCATTGCTGGGTGTTGACATTTGGTTTAGAAAAGCACTAGTTTAATATATCTTTCAATTTTGTCGCAAAATAGTCACAAGGTTTACCAACCAGGAAGATGCACCTGATGTCAGAACATTCATACAGAATATAAATAGTTTAAAAAAAAAAAATACATTCATTGCAGTTTTGGACATAAAGTGTAAGCACCTATTGTTTGAATTGGAATTTCTACTTCTTTTTATATATTTGCTATAAACTTAATTTAGGATGTGGCGAATCACTGTGAATCATATTGATCAGTACGCCCTGACTGAGCGCAGCTGATTTGTTTCATCCGTTATGGAGTCTCTATTCTTAAGTCACACACGGTGTCATATGTACCTACGTTTTACATTTACCTATCCTTGGATGAGTTGGGGAATGCTGTACTTTTGTCCTCTCACAGTGTGGCTGTGGAACTAGTTTTCGCACAAACTTCTTGGTGCTTTCTCATTTGTTGGAGGATATTAACATTTGTCAATTTGTCACCCAATCACACAGGAACACACACTGGAAATCCTCAACTCCTGTGATATCTTCTAGTTAATTGTCGATATCTCCATGCCATAGAAAAGAATTTGAAGGACATAAAAGTGAGCCTGAGTCAGGTCTCGATAGCTAAGGTGTCTCATTTTAGGAAAGGCACTCCATGCTATCTCAATTCTTGTTTTTATATTTCGGGACTGGTTCGATTTATTATTGATATTTGTCCATTAATATTTATATTGGGTTTCGTGTTTAATTGGCCCACGTTTCATAATATTGTATCGTATAAAATGTGAAAAGAAAAATTAGTTAACTAAAATCAAGTTTAAATGTTTAGGAGTCAATTTTTATTACTCAGGTGGATATAAACATAAATGATATTATTGGTTTCTATAAAATAAATGGTTCACTTGATGGCATGATTACAATAAAATGTGTCCCTATGCAAAGCATGTAATTTGTTTGGTAGACCAAATGCATACACTATTCTATTTTACCATGGTTTTCTTAGCTCATAATCTTGTTTGTCTGGTGGTTGTTTATCCAGCACAAATCTTGCAGTCGATTTTTAACTAACTTCCCGACCAGCTAGACATTTGAAACTTTTAGAATATATCAGAACACAATGCCAATGCATTCTTTTAATACTTTTAGCCATCTTTAAGTAGAATTGAATTCATTTTCAGTTAATTCTGTTTTGTATGAAAACTTATTTCGGAAGAAATCCATAATCCAATCCACTATTATTGGTTGCTAAGAAGGTGGTCCTAGCAACTAAATTATTAATATATATGTGCGTTACTATGGAAATCAAAATGACATTTCAGTATTCTATATTTGTTTATTGTAAAATAGCAAAAAAATGATTTGTTGACAATAGACTTATTTGTCCTAAATTATTAATACATAGAATTGTCAAGTTTCTATGATTCAACAGAAAATTTAAAAACGTGGTATATAAAAAGTTCTTTTTATCTTGTAATTATTTCAGTTTAAGCAGATTTAATGTTTTAAAATATTATTTAAGACATGGATGATCACATATTTCACATTCGCGTTTCCTGAACATTTTACCTCTTGGCATATAGTTTTTACTTAGCACAACCAAAAAGACACTGCAGTTTCTTTTTATTGGTACTATATTATGTTGTACATTCACTGTAGCATATGACTCAGATCATTGTGGCCGTGTCAGTGCAATGAATTAAGAGCATACATATGCGAAACAGCAAATAATCCCAATTCATATCACAAATATACATGCACCAAACGAAGACAATACTCTAATGAATGCAATAAACTATGATTATTTTGAAAGATTGAACTATGTTCTTGAAAAATAACAATATTTTTTTTTTAGAATTTTAATTTAATCATCAAATCTTTAGCCTTTTCCGAAATGCCTGGTTACACTAAATAACAATAAACGGCATATTTAAAATCCTCTTGTAAAGATATGAAAACGGTCATCATATATTTTTTTATTCCTACTATTTCCTTATATCATATAGAATTCCATGAGCTAATTATTTTTTTGGAATAAGATCGATTACAATACGCGTGCGGGTGAGCGACAATAGGTGAGATGAAATTTCGCATTCGTCGCCAATCGCCATTCAAGGTGGCAGTACGTTGATTTTTTGTGATGGCGTAAAAGTATATTCTTATATCGTGTAAAGATGACTAAAAAACGTTATACTTTACTCAAAAAAGAAAACATGTCAATGAATATATTATTACTAATAACAATAAACATAACACTAAATGGACGCATGTTGAATGTTTATGACAAATTATGTTCCGTGCGGGATGCCTCATTAGTTCAATCCGCGCGTCGCATAGTTACGATCTTTTTAGACCATGCCTCAGCTGAGGTATGGTCTTAAGACGTTTGAAATTTTAAATTTTTTCGAATAACCCTTGGCATACCTACTTGGAATTAAATGCGATGCGTCCCATGCTTTGAAAACCTGTGTCTGAAGAATAATGCTGCTATGAATTTTTTATATTGGAAAATTGTCTATAATTTCCTGTTGTCATAATAGTACATTACATTAAGCAAAAACTAAGTGTGATGTAGTCATTGTAATCTTTATATTATTATTTATTATGAATATGTATATAATATATAAAACTATTTATACGCCTCAATAGAAACCATTATTACAATATTATTTTTTATTTAGGAAATAATTCAGTTATTTTGTATCTGTAGTAATTCCCTTCTTTATTTCCATAATATATTAATTTATTTAATTTTAAACACCTTAGTAAAATATTATTACTTTTGTCATGTGTATATTTTTGTATGACTATTATTAATCTCAAATTAAGTAAAACTCTTGATTCGAAGACACCTTTTATTTTATTTATTTACATACTCCTAACATTCCTGCACCAAAAATATCTATGATGATGTCCCCTAGTGATTAATCTAAAAAAAAAGTGACAATACTTGGTATTGGTATCGGAAGAAAAGTATTGATATGAAATATTCATATCAGAAATGTGTACATGAAGTTTTCTGCTCCTTCATATTATGACATCACTCCATAATGGAATGCTTGCGAGGAAGAAGTTGGACAGGGGGAGGTATTAAAAAATGTAATGTCATAAAATCAACTAAATACCTATCAGTGGATTTAAATTGTAAGGATGCTTTTGAAAATAAAAAGAAAAATACATTTCCAGTAATATCGATTAGTCACATTAAAATTTATGACATTCAACTTGATTGAATGTTTAAATGGAGCACTGGTTTACTGTTTATTTCCTTTTAATACAGAAGTGGAACTTATAAACTTCAATTTAATAAGTGCAATTATTCAACTAAAATTATGCTGAATTATAAAAAAAAAATGTTACCTATGTACCTACCTAGTTTTGTAGGTATTCATACAATATTATACCAAGTATGTAAATTCGGAGTGGATATTATAATAACCAATAACATTATAACATAAAAAGGTCACTCTATAATAATATTATGATCACATGAAGAAGAAATCATCAAACTACAGAGTACTAATAAGATAAAACACAATTAAAAATATAATATGATTGTTGCTAGTAAACAAAAAAACCTCATTCATTCAAGAAAGTGCCAAAGTAGAATGAAGTGCTGAAATCTATACTAGTCTTCGCAATAAGATAGATGCTCTTGAGGATATTTTCTCATAAACAGATTCAACGGACGCTGCCATTGCCATTCCACAATTGTAGTTATTGGAATCAAAAACAACAATGTTCAATAAGAGTTTTCCCAACTTACAGAATTTTGTTAACTGTTTCCAACAGAAGCAGTCATTATTTCGATTTAGTTACAGCGGTCAATAAGCAATATTATCGCTTGTACGTAATGCTAGATCCAGTTGAGCTTTGTGTCTGACAGTCGCCATGATGAATAATTATTGTGTTAGTGGGCATAAGGTTGAATTATTATTCAGATTTTAGTTATCGCCGAGATGATAATGTCAGCCAGGTGGTAGGTACTGTTTAAAAAATTGTTAATCGAGTGAATAAAATATGGTTATGCTGTATTTCAAATGATGTTTTGAGGTACTATTTTATTGATATTTCTGGTATGTTCCGCATCCACAGCATCTATGGACTGCTCGCCACTGATACCCACAGTACTAATTTTTATCTGAGAATAAAATATTTCATATGAATATTATACTGAAACCAAATGGGAAAGGTGTGAATTGAAAATGTGAGAGGATGGTAAAAGATTTTGTGGTGATGGGGGGAGGAAGGCGTCAAAAATACCGAAAATCGTGTGATGTCATTTATGTATGACCCCTTCCATATAACCGTATATAAGTAGTTTTGTGATGATTTGATAAATAAACAATTTAATCTCATGAACAAATTTTTATTTCATTTATATTATTACTGATATAAAATTATGTTGACCATGTGAGAAGGTTAATATAAACTACACAATTATATTATTAGCATTTTGCAAGACCAGATAACTTTCACAGCCATGATTTGGCAACAATTTATAAATTATTATCAGTGCTTACAATTATTGTAGATACATAGTTATAATGTATTATGCAGTACATAGTTTTTTGATCTTATCAACATAGTATGGTTGTGTCCTGATATAAAAATAATATTACATTAGGAGGCATCTATTTATTAATTATATTTGTACTCATTTACTTTATCAGTAGCAGCAATATTAAACTGTTTTGTTGTGTCTAATTTGCTGATTTTTAATTAATTATTTTTTGAACAAAATTATTAAAAGAAAATATGTCCAAATGATTAAATTTACAGATGCATTCTTCCATGATAGATGCATGCTATAGGTCTCTTAATTCTTTCATAATTGAATTCTCAACCCCTCGTTCATTGGAGAGAGAGCAACTCAAAACACCAGCAAATTTGAATTCTTTTCCGCGCACACAGATGCGACTTAATTCATAGAGTCGAAACATCAAAAAACACAACTGTCAAAACTATTCAAGCCAGATAAACGTCATTTGTACATCAGACAAAGAAACAGTGAATTTATAACAGAAATATACAGTATATTTCTTTATGTATATAAAAAAGTAGGATGTTTCTTAATCTGAAATGTCATTTCATTATAAGTAATCACCACAATTGTTATTTTCGAAACGACAAGCCGGCGCTTGTACAAGTTTTAGGTTGAAAAGCTACTCGAACGCCATGAATAGCATGGATTTTTTGAATAGGGGTGGCAACATTTTAATATACACATTTTAGTGATTTTCATATTGAGCACTTCCAACTGTATTGTATGTGTTAACAGATATTTTTTCCAACCGACAATGTTGCATCAATGCTGTGTGCAATAGTATAATAAGTTACATGGGTTATGTGAATGCCAACAAAATCACATTAACATAATCGACGTATTTCAGTTTGTATGTGCGACCTACCTTTGTATGAAACGAGACTTTATCGTTTATAAAAGATTCAGAATAAATGCATATCGACTTTTCATCCGAATGTTGGTAGAAGCTTCAATATTGACATTTCATATTAATATAGTAACTGTTGTTCTTTGAACATTCAAGTCACAAACATTAAACACAATTTTGTTTTAATAACTTGTAGCACCAATTTTATTATTTTCTAAAATTATTGTAAATAAAACTATATTTACAATATTAACAAAATGCATTTGAGTACCTTGGTATCAAAGTGGGACATAAGCCATTTACAAAATTTTACAGGAGACTGACAAACATGTGTGAAAAGTGACCGTTTTTCATATAACATACCAACTTTAAACTCAAAAATCTCTATGAAAACCACCGTTTTTGATACTTTTAGTGGATTTTTTGAAAAGAGCATCACTTGCACTACCATAATCAATTAAAACATGAATTTAGTGGGAGGTGGCGTATGTCCCACTTTGATACCAAGGTACTCATTTAGAGGTGTCTAATAACAAAAATTGATAAGTCATACATATGGTCAAAATCTAAAAAAAAATCTTCAATATTCTATGTGCAATTTAACTCAATATGTAATGGTCTATAACTTTTATAATGCCTCATATTCACATGAAAAAATGTTTAAAAAC
This sequence comes from Rhyacophila brunnea, assembly GCF_057557595.1. Taxonomy (NCBI): domain Eukaryota; kingdom Metazoa; phylum Arthropoda; class Insecta; order Trichoptera; family Rhyacophilidae; genus Rhyacophila; species Rhyacophila brunnea. Next base: position 34,753,358 of record NW_028232751.1, on the reverse strand, counting down.
CTAAGAGTTTATGGAACTGATTTTAAAGTATTATAAATAAATGTTGACACATCTAAAATTATTTTCTATGGATTTTATATAACGTTAAAATCAATCAGTAGCCATTTAACAATGATTTGTCGATTGACATCGGTTTTTGTTATTAGACGCTTCATTTATTTATATCAATGAGGGTTCTACTCAATTACATAATAGAAATATGGTTGTAAATTTTTTCCATAGAATATTTCATTATGTATTGGAAGTTTGAGATTGCGTTATGAAAATAAAAGAGGAATAGGCACTCTTGTTAAATGTTTAAATGCATACTCAAATGATATTAGCTATGTTCATCTTCCAAGTTCTAAGTGGTAGTTGTTGGCTACCCCAATTAATATGGTATGTTAAAAAAAATGCATTAGTGATGATATTTTCTACTTTAAAAGTTTGATAAACTAATTCACTAGCAATTTGATATTAAGATAACACATTTCTCTATCAAATTAATAAAACTATGATAACTATAACCAGTAGATTCCAGTTACAAAATGATAATATAAATCAATAATTTATGTTATTATTATTATGTAAAATGGAATTCTACCATGTATATAAATACCGACTCAATTAATAAATTCCAAGTTTTATAAACTTGTCTTTTCTCAAAATTAAATTCTATGGACCTACATAATTATTATAATATGTTCTGTTTCCACCAAAATAATGTCAGAAAAAATGTTCATTTGGTATTTTATTTTAAATATTATATAGGTTAAGTAAAACTTTGACAAGCTAAGTATAACGATTTTAGCATGAAAATATATGGAATGAAAAAACCACTTCAGACATAATATAATGGATTAAAGAAATCCCATGATGCCATTTTTATTATTATAAACATAAAATCATATTACATAATATTTTGAGATCAATTATGACCATATTATATATATAAATTCTATAAACTACAGGTATTTTGAAAACATATAATATGTACTTATTAAATAACTGAATGCCCATTAGAGAAAAATAAAATTTATATTTTGACTTTCAGAAAAATTTATTAATCATAGTCAATCTATTGAAAATATCTGTTGGCCGGCTCGCACATCTAAACTCGGTTCGTCTGCAACACAGCCGTAAATCAAACCTTGTAGGAATGTCGCAGTCATGTTGCACAGTCAGCCGCGCACATAGGTGCCTACCGACAGTGACATGCATAACCGTTCGAAATGTCAAAGTCAACAAAGATTATTATGTATTTGTGCTGCAGAAATCTTTTGGAGTGTCCCCTTATATATGGACGGATATTTTTCAATCTCTTGGATGAAGTAAATATTGGTGCGCTTGCCTGTCATTTTAAATGTGAGTGGACGTTTGAATTAAAAATGGTCGTCACGTAGCGATTTTCGCATGCATAACTGCAACATGAAGGACGAGCAACACCATATATTTTTTTTCAAACTAAAATGTCGCATTCCAGCAGTGTGCAGAGGTTCGTTAAGTAATGTGTGTTTTGTAAATACCAACAAAGTCACATCTTCATATTCAACGTGTTGCAGTTGAGACGAGTTTTGATGTGCGAGCTGGCTTAGAGACGAAGTTAGACATTTTAAACGAGTCATGATTATTATGAAGTCTGTATTATTAAAATTTTCTGGGAATCCTATTTATTACACCTTATTTCATTTTACACTACAAATTAACCACCAGTTAACTAAAAATTTTACAGTAAACTATGTTAAAGTAACTACTAAATGACAAAAATTAACTTACTTAGGTATGTGGCACCCACATGAAACATACGTTTGAGCAATGATTATGATTAATTAACTTTAAAATTGAATGATATCATATTATATTTATCTAATGTTGTTGCCTTGATGGTGAATAGAGCCAGACAAATTTTGAAAACGGTTTTATTTGACCAAACAACTCTTAAAATAGGTACCAAATTTTATGGTGGTGAACAGAAACAAGTGATATTTTGATAGAAATATGGTTTTATTAAAATTGCAAATCTAATAGACAAAAATATATGTGTTTACTAAGCTTCAAAAGTCTATATCTTTAAACTGGGATAGGTCTATTTACCATCAAAGCGACATTATGATTAGCTTTCACAGTATATAATGCAGGATATGTCATGTCACCTTTAAAATAAGTAATTTTATAAAGATGTGTACTCGTAGATACAGTAAACCACAGTTGAAAAGTTAAGCAAATCAAAATATGTACCTACAATAGCAGATGAGTAATAATTGATGTACATATTATAATTATTCTCACCAGTATAGCGGTATCTAATCACTAGATATAATTGTTTCTTTTTTCCGACACACCCTAAATGAGCTGCATTATGCATTCAGGCAATACTTTATTGTCTGTTAGTGTTTGCATTTAGAGCACTTGTCCCTTAAGGTCAATTATTTGTTTCTATAAATGAATAACATAGTTCAAACAGTATATGAATTCATAATATATCCTTATCATTATGAATTTTGTATGTACATTGGTTAAGGGCGGACGTGCTCAGCGTTGGTCAAAATGGAGCTTTTATTGCATTTTTTAAAGCATGATCCTGGACATTCCTTAAACGTTGTAGATAATCTTTTTATATATTTTTGAAGCCTTATTATCCTTTATATTTATTTTAAACATTTGATGACTGCATAAAGTATTTTTATTACATAAAATAGTATTTTTTTAAACCTCTCGCTCTAATGTTTTAGAATATAGTCATATTTCAGTACATACATGTGCAGTGGTGTTAAGATTTTTTGTGTTTATTAATTTTTAAACACATTTACAAAACCATTAGTATAATTTATGTCGACATTATTATCGTGAAATATTTACGATAAAAAAATATATTGATAGTCTCTGTGATCCCAAATTTGACAAGAATTAGGCATTTTACTATATAATAAAATGAATAAAATGCCTAATTCTTGTCAAATTTGGGATCACAGAGATTATCAATATAATTTTTTATCGTAAATATTTCACTATAATAATGTCGAAATAAATTATACTAATGGTTTTGTAAAAGCGTTTAAAAAATAATAAACGTAAAAAATCTAAACACCACTGCACATTGTATGTACTGAAATGACTATATTCTAAAACATTAGAGCGAGAGGTTTAAAAGAATACTATTTTATGTAATAAAAATACTTTATGCAGTCATCAAATGTTTAAAATAAATATAAAGGATAATAAGGCTTCAAAAATATATAAAAAGATTATCTACAACGTTTAAGGAATGTCCAGGATCATGCATTGAAAAATGCAATAAAAGCTCCATTTTGACCTACGCTGAGCATGTCCCCCCTTAATTGAAGAAGGAAAAACATATATAATAGAGCAAATTTTGTGACTAAGTAACTTTGTATCTATAGTAAAAAAATTAATCCACTGTACACCAACTACACAATAAAATGCATTAAAGACTCGATACATAAAATATGTGCCTGGCAATAAGGAAAAATTAAATCACGTCACTGAAAGCAGAGTATGGTATTGGTGGCACTGGATAGTTGTTGAATAATTTTACAGCATTCAATCAACGAAATTGCCATTGTGGAAACTTGATCCCTATGTATGTAAGGGTGACAAAGACATACTCTCAGAAACCATGACCCATGAGATTGAACACACCATCATAGGCGTGAAAAGTCCTGAGAGTGAATATAGTAGGTAACTACATATAGACATTTAAAAAAATGTTTATGAGACGGAGAATGGATGATTATTTACAGCTTGCTTGCGCAAAAATTCAGTCATTCAGTGTTCGGCTGCTTTAGAGACTGTTGAATTGATGAAGTAAGTATGAATGAACATGAGACTGTGGACAGAGTAGAATTAAGGAAACTTGGAGGTGCCTTTATCCAGCAGTGAAATGAAGGATAAAAGGATATGTTTATGATGATAACGAAAAAAAAATGTCGAGAAACATTTTTATTTGAGAAGAAAACCACTCAGGAATGTAAAGGTTATTATACAAATAGCAATGATAAGATTGTTATGCCGTTTTAATAGTAAAATCACACAGGCAACGTTTACTAGTTAGATCCCAACTTATTAAAATGATCAAAATGACAGTAGAATTTGATTAGTTTGATTACATAAATATGCCTCTGTCATCAGCAACAGAAGTATATTATGTAAATTGATATTTATCAATCTGAAATAGCTACTCTTTTACTCCATACAAGAAATCTTAAGTTATGGTGTATGGAGATTTACATGGAATGGCTGGGGGATTTGTAGTAGGTGGTGGGTGGGGTGGGGTATTTAACTCATGTCATCCACAATATATTGTCATAGTGTAATTTGAGCAATGTTATTGACTGTCTAATTTAGGATTCCAATGCTTCCAAGTGCTCAGAACTAAAAACAGTCTTTTTGGATTTCCAGCGAATTTTCTGCCCATCAGACTATAGGATGAAGACAACTTTCTTCGCCTTATAGATTCATCGATAAAAGCTCGTATTTCCTTCAATTGATTAAGAGATGGATCAATTACTGTGTAATTACCTATGGAAATAAAGACAATAATTATTGCAGTAACATTGGTATACCAAAAAAATACTTATTGAAAACCTTTATTGTATCTTATTATTATTGTTTTTACTAGAGTAAATGTAAAAAAGGTGAAGATGCAAGAAGACTGCTGAGTGAGAAGGATTCAAGCGCCATGTCCAATGATCTCAGTGATGTCGAAATTCCTTTGCTCACTGGAAAAGCAATGGATAACTCTACGCCAGAAATCTAATTGCAGTAGCGAACATAGGTCAATCAATCATAGAATATTATTTATTAGACTAGTTAGCCATAAATTAAGGTATCTTAGGTTCGCGCCAAACAGCACATTTATGCAAACATGACGCAATATATTTTTATATGGGATTTTACACACATGTCAATAATGTGATGTTGACAAAAGGATTTAAGCAGATATGAAAAAAAAAATTATGTCGCTTAGTAGACATGTTGTATAATTTCAATACCCGACTGATTCAACTAGCAATTTTTAGCAATTCTCTTAAGATAGGCAAGGCTTTTGAGAGGGCTGACAAGTATGCATTCATTATACATAATTCTATTATTGTTTTATGGATTAAAAAAGAACATACCAATTACAGCAACGTAAATGGCTCTTTCATCTAATGTTGCATCTAACTCTCCTTGAATATTCCAACCTCTTCCTTCGTAAGTTTCCCCATCACTACTAATTAAGAAATTGAATGGTACATCTGTCATATTGTGTGTAGAATTTTGAGATAATTCCTAAAACAAGAGGAGGTAAATACACACTGTAAAAATCAGCAGTGATATTCTGCATCAGTATTATTTATCCTTTCTACTAAAGTGGCACACTTGCCCTCTGCCAAACTCCATGGCACACCAAGTTATAGTGAAAGCATATAAATTAATCATTTACCAGATTGAGTTACAGGAGGACCTCGACTTTCGCACATAATTGGTTCCTGAAAAGGTGTGCGAATGTTGAATGTTCGAAAGTAGAGGGAAGTAAAAATAAAATTTAATTGTGTGTATTTTAAAATATTTATTTATCAAGTAAATATAAGATGTTTAAGAGACATGTTCAAGTGGGGTTTGCGGGTGTTTCCCTTAAAAAGTTATCAAGAGTTAACTGTTTACCACTCTTCTTTTTCTTATTTTAAATAAAATATTTTAAATGGTAACTTTACAACGCTTTTAACTGCTGGCACGAAATGTAAAGTGAATCAATCTTTAAATATTAACTCAGTAAACCCAGGCTTTTTTATTTGATTTCCAAATAACTGGAAGCAATTCTTTATCTTTCCCTTTCAATGCTCTTGGATTTTCTACTTGATAAATAACTAACATTGACATCAATTTTAAATTACCAGCTAAGTTTCCACCAAGAAGCAATGTAAATCGGTTTTTAGAAGGTTTATGCCCAGGGTCAATTGATTCTTCCTTAGATAAGAATGTACGACTAGGCATTTTTTTCCAAAATAAACCTGTCTCGTCTACATTAAATATTTGGCTAGAGGAATATTCTCCATCTTCAATAATTTTGGATAATGAGGAAATAAATTCTTTTGCAGCATCTTTATCCGCATCAGCCGATTCTCCAGTGAATTTAATATAAACCAACCGTTCCTTGCTTGAAAAATCGTATTAGAATCTTCTTTTAATCTAGCCTTCCAATCTTTGTGCAAACTAAGAGACTTTGCTTGAATAATTGAAATACTCAGAGGGACATCTTTTTGATGTTGGTCATCGATCCATGATGACAAAAATTTTTCCATTTCATCCATAACCATGCCGTGTCTTTTGGAAACAATCTTTAAAGATATATTTCCACAATTTTGAACGTATTCCTTCATTTTATTTTTATTTTTCAAAATTGAACATATTGTAGACCTGTTTGTATCATACGAACGTCCGATTGAAGCAAAAGATTCACCGCTATCAGAACGTCTAATAATATCCATCTTTGTCTCGATCGTGTGAAGTTTACAAGTCCTTGATTTCTTTCTGTTCCTATCAACACTGCAATTTTTCCGTTTCTCACTCTTGTTTATAAATCTTTAGGGTAAAATATTTCAAATGAATAAAATTAGCAAAACACACAACACAACAAGCCTGCACGCGCTCCTGCGCAAGACTAAACCTATTCTAGCTAGCTCACAAGCAAAGTGACGGGTGCGAGCAGGATGCAAGTGATGCAAGAAATGCACTTGCTTGTGAGCGAGCGAGAGGGGGATATCTTTACCCCACAGCGCGATGTTTTAAAAAAACCATTTTTTTAGATTGCGAAATAGCGAATTGTGCGAAAGTCGAACGTTCGAAAGTCGAGGTCTGCCTGTACTTATATCGTGGAGAAATTCACTTGCCAATGTGGAGCTTTGTTACTTGCTAGTATAGAGTTGGTGAGATTTTCGAGGGTTCATCATAAAGCATCAATTTTTAGGGTGGTACTTTCAAAACTGGGAAGGCTCTTCCATATATTTTTATATGGTTACTATACATTGGCGAAGGGTGGATGCAGACTGTTGAAGATCTGAGATAAATAGTGCACATTAAACTTTGTCAGTCAAACATGTTTTCATTGAAATAAGATTACAAATTGCAGATAGTGTTAGTCGGTTTTTAAAATTCCATTAACACATTCGCAGACATGACGTCTATAAACGTCATATTTTGTGAGATGTGATATGACAGGACATCCATTGATGTCCTGTACTGTGGAACGGAATACGATACGACGTTTATAGAAGTCGTAGCCATAATAAATAATAGTCGAAAAATAATCTTCTTCTTCTTCGATGGCGCTACAGCTCAAGTCGAGACCTTGCCTCCTCCACCCTGTACAGTCCTCCGCACGTCTTTTCCAGTTCCTGATTTCTAGCAGCTGATTGGCATATTTTGTAACTTTAATAATCACCTATCTTAATTAACCCATTCACTGCATCCAACGCAACTGGTGCGTTGCCCATCAGGTGGCCATTAGATATAATTAGCATGTTATTTAAATGTGGTGATTAAATATTAATTAGATGGTCCGCAGCGAATGGGTTAAGTACCTAAAATTATGCCATTAAATCAAACATAATTTTATATACTTAGAAGAATATTTAAAATTTATTATGGTTAGGTTTAGGCTGGGGGATACCATGAATTAAAAAAGAAATAACCAACACCATGTGCAATTTGAACTCTTAATTCAATGAAAACAATTAAATATGACTGACAAAGCGTACACTATTTTTGTCGGATCTCTAAAGCCTACCTCCACTATTATGTCTTGGTTAGGCAGTTTAATTGAATTTAAAAAACTAACCAGCACCACCTGCACTTTGTATTCTTAGTTCAATGTAAACAAATAAGTATGACTGACAAAGTTTTTTGTGGTTTTCTATGTTAGATCTTAAAAGCCTACCTCCTCCCTTCGCCACTGGTACTATAATCACATTATCACTATATCACAATACATTTCGCAATACAATTATTGATAATACAATGATCACAGCAAGCAATTATTATAATAGACGCATGTATCTATATAAATTATCACAAGACATACCTGAAATTTTCGAAGAGTTTTGATACATGTATCTAATTTTGCACAATTTGAGGTGCCTGTATGAGATAATACAATATACGTAGCTGGTTTGAATGTCAAATTTTTTTCAGGCCATTTGGGAGGTTTGGCACTCCATTCTTTTCTTGATATCATTTCAAATGGAATGTTCACTGGCCATTGTTTATCTGTAAGTAAATATTTATCAATGAGAATCGGACACATAATAAATTTGAAAGCAACTAATACTTATAATCGTCTCTGTTCTGGCAGAACACACTAACTGGAGAATACTAGTTTTGAGTAATTTGACTTTGAAGTTGTTAAAATGTTTGAAATGGTCTATCATGTGAGTTTATTAAGTAATCGTAAAAAGGATGACTTTAAAAGAAAGACTGTTTATTTATTAAGAAGGTTTCCAGACGGTGAAGTTTGAAATAAGGAACATTTTGGTATAACTTATTATGTCATTTTTTCGAATTAGTGTTTTCTGCCAGAACAGTACTAACAGAACTATATGTTTTCGAACATGTTACATTTCGTATTTATTCTTCTTTGTTTATGTCTCCTTTTTTTAGCATATGGATGCCATGCGGTGCCTCCAAGAATCCCCATTACTCACTAGACTTCTTGAGTCTTCGCAAGTCATGCCAGCATCTCGTAGCTCTGTCATATACTACATCCTGTAGATGGTATTTGGTAGACTGGATCAAAAATGATACCGAACAGATCTTCTATTTAAAAAAAGTACCTAGGCATGTTTTTAGTTAACTCCCAATGAAAAAAATATGTTGAAACCAACAACTGCCACTGGTCATACAATGTTACGACTTTATTTGATCTATCAACATTGTGTGCAATGCTTATGATTATTTTTAAAGTAATTCTGACAAAAATAGATAATAAATCACCTTGTTCAATCAGAAGATATGTCCCAATTGTTATTCCAAAAACTAGCATGCATAGCATTATTGTAACAAAAATTGGTGTTAGAGTAGACCTCCTCCTTAGTGTGGTTCGCGGCAGAAGTGCAGTAAATTCTTGTGGATTATTTGAAGACTCATCATCATCATCATTATTATTGGCATGATGATATCTGGATTCGTGATCTGGAACAATTTTTATTCCATTTTAGGAATACATACTATACGAAGCTCAGCTTGGACACTCCCAGCAGACCTTACGCTGGTATCTTTCGCAGAATATTGTTAAAAACTGTATTTTATATGAAAAGTTTTTGTTATATTTGGAATAGCGTTCACAAATCCATACTGAAATTACATCCCTCTCGCAGGCTCTTGTTGATCAACACAACGAGTATGTTAGAAGTTGAATGGGAGCTTCTGAGGGGGAACAACCATTCGATTCGAACACCGGCTATGGTAACACCCGAATAGATCAATATCAGTAGTGAAAATTCAAAATAAATTAATTATGTCTCCCATACCACGGAAGTGTGAAAGAAAGATTAGACCAAGCTCACTTGAGAATGTGACAATCTCAATCTTGGGTATCTGCTTCTGAGACATTCCCAGGAATAAACAACTGCTGATGCTTCACATCCAAGTAGGGTTTCGTGACACGCTCGATTAAGACCGAGTATGGTGTGGCGCGGGTTGGTTTGGAGGGTCCATGTTTGTTTTGCTCCTTATTGGAGGACGACTTTTACACCTTGCTCATTACTTATACAAAGTGTCCTACAATCTGGTCCAAACCAATACACATCAGTCTGTTTAAATGATTGTTACAAAATGACCATGTATTCTTGTAAGTATCACACCGTGGATGGAAAACATGTGAAAATGTACTGACAAAATAAAAAGCAAATATTTAGGGGAAATTCTTTACTGTTTCATCAGAAATAATGATGTGTAGTTTTGTAGAATGTTGTTTTGATTAAAGGGCACAAATTCAGTCCAACCAATATCAAAGCGGAGGTAGATTCTACTCTGGGTTATCTGCTCCTTCATTTACAACAGTAAAATATCAGGTGACAGAGTTTAAACGAGACCGTACAAGCTGCCAAAACGAACATCGAAGTGGTCGACCAAATGAGGTGACCACGCCAGAAATGGTGAAGAAAATCCACAAAATGGTATTGAATGACCGTCGACTGAAAGTGCGCGAGCTTGCAGACATGGAAGGCATTTCAAAAAGTGCTGTACATAGCATATTGACTGAAAATTTGGACATGAGAAAGCTGTGCGCAAGATGGGTGCCGCGATTACTCACAATGGAACAAAAACAGCGTCGTTTGGCAAAGTTGCACAGAAATAAAGCAGAATTTTTGTGTCGATTCATAACCATGGATGAAACATGGGTCCATCACTTCACACCTGAGACAAAGGAATAATCAAAACAATGAACTGAAAGGGGAATATCGGCTCCAAAGACCGCAAAGACATCTGCAGGCAAGGTCATGGCGTCAGTTTTTTAGGACGCACGTGGGGTAATTTTCATTGATTATCTTCAGAAAGGAAAAACAATCAACGTGTTATGTGAACTTATTGCAGCATTTGAGTGATGAAATCAAGAATGTGACATTCCTGATGAGAACGAATAATATTAACGCTTTGGTGGAATATTGTAAATCATATTTTTATTTCAGGGGTCTTATAAAATTATATTTCGTTTACTATATTATTCTTAAATTCCTCCATCATGTCCAATATTTCTACAATGTTATGTATATTTACTTAGAGGGACAAAACATCATGTCCATTATAAATTGTTTTATACATTTCTTTTCAATTTTTCATTTCCTAATATCTCCGTAAGTTTAATTGAACAAATAAATAAAATACAAAGTTAAATAAATATGTTTTATTTAAAAAATATATCAAAAAATCACCAAAAAAATCGTTATGCTCTCCTGTAAAGTTGTCAAAATGGACATGATGTCCTATGCCTCCCGGGTACAGAAATGTAGTTAGACTTGTGTCGCATATAGTGAAATAAATAATAATAATATGGTTAACGGGGTAGGTTAATGTTTCTGACCGGTAAGTTCATGGTTTGTAAACAATTTAAATAATACACAATAATAAGTCTGTATTTAGACCTTTGTACATCTAAACAAATAAATTCCTAGGCTATCTAATAATGATCTGTAATAATTTATTATGATAATTTGGATTGCAAGATACAAAGTATGTAGTACTGTCGACGTAAATATTATTGTAGTACTGTCAATGTAAATATTATAAGTTTTAACAATATTTGAGTAGCCAGGCAAATAAGAAACCTAAAATGATTGAAATGAAAATTGGCTATGTACCTAGATAGATAATTAATAAAAAATCACATTTTTCACTGTAGTTAGACAATTGAGACAGTCAAGATACCTACTTTTCCACGATCAATAATACTATTATTTTTCCTTAAATATATTGTTTCGTCTTACGAATAGTAATAAAGGAAATTAACCTTACCTACAGGAGATATTAATGGATGCATGATAAATAATTCTTTTATAGTCTACGATTGTCGATGCACAAATTTATACTAACGAGCTTTAATTATTTCCGAGTTTAATAAGAAGGCACAAACAATAGTTTTGAAGACACATATTTTATTATTAAAGACTCTTTTCCACCGTACACACTACATTGTCACTATCGCAAACATCGCGAAGGAATTTTTGATTACTTTGTCTCTCGTCAAAAGTCAAAAGGCATAGACTAATATTATTATTGACGTTAAGCAAATTCATTGTTGCCAGATGAATTGATCAAAACTCAGTTATTTTGTAAAACTTCTTTAATGGCGGTCTGTAAATGTAGGTAGGTACTACATTAATTATCCTGGTCTACACGGTGTAATCAGTCTTCAATTTCTTTGGGGTAATCAGAATAATTATTATGGTGTAAGTTATTCATTGGCGAGCCAAAAGACCGCGGAATAAAAGTCATTGGAAAGTATAATAATATTAATCTATGGTCATCGGATTTGTTCACGTTCTGCCGCTGACCAATAAATGTTATTGAATGAGTAATGAGTATGAGATAGATATATGGTATCGTTTTTACAGTAAATACCTGTTACCGTAATGAATTCCGATCATCCTGAAAAGTTATCTTATTTGGGTAAAGTTTACATAAAAATAATCGAGGAGTTAAGGGGCTACATGCTCAGCGTAGGTCAAAATGGAACTTTTATTGCATTTTCAAACCATGATCCTGGACATTCCTTAAACGTTGTAGATAATCTATTTACATAATTTTGAAGCCCTATTATCCTTTATATTTATTTTAAACATTTGATGACTGCATATAGTATTTTTATTACATAAAATAGTATTCTTTTAAAACTCTCGCTCTAATGTTTTAGAATATAGTCATATTTCAGTACGTCCATGTGCAGTGGTGTTAAGATTTTTACATTTATTAATTTTTAAACGCATTTATAAAACCATCAGTATAATTTAGGTCGACATTATTATAGTGAAATATTTACGATAAAAAATTATATTGATAATCTCTGTGATCCCAAATTTGACAAGAATTAGGCATTTTATTATTCAAAAAATGGGCAAGATTAACACATTTGAAGATAATGCTAAAGACACGTATTATAAGCTATGTCTTTGACCATTCAAGTGTGATACACATCCTACGAATAATGATTGCTTTATAATAATTATTGACCTAAGAATAAGGTAGTGTTTTTTTTAAATACGCCATTTCTTCTGGCATTCCCCAGTGGTTAAGCAACAACATACGGCCGTAGCCATAAATTGGCAAACTATAATTGAAGTAGGGAGTAAAATGATGTTAACTTGCGTGTTCGAACATGTACCTAACCGAATTTTTTTTTTAACGGTACATGTTCAAATACGCGCGTTAACATCATTTTACTCCCTACTTCAATTATAGTTTGTCAATTTATGGCTACGGCCGTATGTTGTAGCTTAACCATTGGGGAATGCCAGAAGAAATGGCGTATTTAAAAAAAACACTACCTTATTCTTAGGTCAATAATTATTATAAAGCAATCATTATTCGTAGGATTTTTATCACACTTGAATGATCAAAGACATAGCTTATAATACGTATCTTTAGAATTATCTTCAAGTGTGTTAATCTTGCCCATTTTTTGAATAATAAAATGCCTAATTCTTGTCAAATTTGGGATCACAGAGATTATCAATATAATTTTGTATCGTAAATATTTCGCTATAATAATGTCGAGAAAGTAATATTTAAAATAAAGAAAATATTGATTCCTAAGTTAGGTACTAAGTATAATAATATAAATGATAAAGTACCTAATCTCTTTGCCGTAAACCCCCATTTAATATATAAGTAATAAAGACAATTTTTCAGGTTATGTAATATAGCTACAAATAATTTTTGGACGATTTCAATTTTTATCAAATTTCTTGATAACTAGGCGTTTCCCCCTTCCAAAATCCGTTAAAAATCTAGGCTGAAACCTATTTTAGCTTTTTCACAAAATAAAAATTATGTAGGTACATGCAAAATCGATGTCAAGAGCTATTTTTACGGTAAGCTTATCTGCTCAAAAAAATCCGGTTCGATCATTTTAGATTTCTTACGTAATTTTTCCAGGTTCTACGTTCATCTTAATCTACATATTATTATTATTTTGACAAAATCGAGTCGATGGATTTTAAAATTCCGGGACGCGTGTGTCCTTCTCTTCTTTTCCGTATCGGTCCTGACCAGACTGCAACGATTGGCAACCACATAGGCGTGTTGTGTTCATTGGCCAAGTCGCACATACAAACTTGTCTCAACTACGACATGTCGAATTTGTCGATGCATGTACATATCAATTATCAAATGACTGATGTGTTATCAAACAAAAATCTATTAATACAACCTCTATCAATTCTGTGGAGACCCATATTGTAATCTTCTAAAGATCGGACAAAATATGGGAATTCCAATAAATCTGAGTATAAGTAAAAATAAGTTTATTAAGTAGGTATGTACGATTGTAAAAACCATTTGTTATCAATAAGGATACTGTATGTAGACCTGACAGCAGTTTTATTAAATAATATGGATGTAGATTTCACATAGCAATATTAAAACCATATAATGTAATATTTAACAGATCTTTCACCCTGCGGCACTAACGTCGCGTGCTGTAACACTAATGGAAGTTTGTATAGGTATATAAATTTTAAAAAGTTTTGATGAAATGTACCTTTATTATTTTAATTCACCTACTTCCATTCTTTCGTCTTTTAAAATACATTCATGAAAGCTATTTTCCACATGGCCCCCACAAGGAGGGGCTGACAGGGCTCTAGTCTGGAGGCCCGGACTTAGGAGAGGCCCGACGTGGCGGTTTAGTGAGATAAACACAACAACATTTTTCTCTATTATTTGTCTCTATTACACACATATAATTTTATATTATAATTATTTTAGTGTATTTCCTGACTAATACTAAAGACTATTTATCCAATGTGACGAAGGGTCGTATGTTACTTTGATATCACAAAGGGGGGTCGCGATCAATGAATGCTTCATAATATTATGATCCCGAGTGCCGACAATTTCAAGTTGATTTATTTAAAAATGGTAAAAATCTCGAAAAATACACGGAATAAATACCCTTTATTTTACACGGAACCCTGGAGTTCCGCAGAATAACATTAATTGGGGATTACTATTGTCGTGGACCCTGAAGGCAAGAGAACGGAAGGCAATTGATGCCTTTGAGATGTGGTGTTGGCGCCGAATGCTTCGCATTTCTTGGACGGAGCATAGGACGAACCAGTCAATCATCCAGAGACTGAAGATAAAGGAACGGCTCTCGACGATATGTCTGAGAAGAATTCTGCAGTTTTTTGGACATATTGTCAGGCGCGGACCGGACAACCTGGAGAGACTGGTAGTTTTGGGTAGCCTTCAGGGAAGGCGAAGCAGAGGAAGAGCGTCTGCGCGATGGAGCGACCAAGTGAAAGAGATGACTGGGGGCACCATCCATTCTGCCCTGAGAGAAGCGGAAGATCGAGAAGGATGGAAAGTCTTGGTCGCTCAAAGGATGGCGAAATTTAAATGTGGTCACGATCCTCAGCCATGAGTGCACGACCAAGAAGAGAGATTGTAGAACATTATACGACCCTTAACCCAGTGACGTCTCTATACAAAATGCCGCCCCATCTTTTATACATTATTTTTTCTCACCTTTTCGTGGCTCCAATATATTAGAAATTAGCTGACCCGACGAACTTCGTACCGCCTCAGAATCAATAATCTTGTGTTAACTTATTAGCTGAATTAAAGTCAGTTTTTTATTAAGTTAAAATGAATACTCAAAATGAATAAGTTCAATAAATGTGCAAAAATCAAATCAAATTGAAAACTATTTTAATTACATTGAACTGTACCTACACCCACGATGACCGCGTGGATTAGGCATCGGTCTATAGTGTCGAGGGTCCAAGGATTGAATCCTGGGTCTGGCAAGTTCACATATTGTTTTTCAATTTGTGCATGAGTCAGAGTATGTTGCACTACTTTCTGTTTAACTATTTGCCGGATGGGTTGCACTCGGGTCGATTCCCTTCATTGACGCACCTTGGGATATACGACATTTTTCGTTTTCTTGTCAGGTGCGAAAACGAACAAAGCAGAGGGTTTGCCGACACATTAACATGCTACGTACAATAATTGACCGTGAGAGAAACATTCATTTTATAGATTCAGGCCACAAACACTCAAGGATTGGCCTTGTAATTTGTTGATCGTCATGCCGAATGCAAGACGAATTAGAAATTGAATTCGTTTAAACACGAATGGCATATCGGTTGGGATCATCGAAATTCTCGGAATGAGAACTTCCTTACCTTTGAACATTCCTTCGATTATCGTCGCGTGAATCACATTGCCTAAGAGTTTTCTCACCATCAAACGCGTTCCGTTACATAGTTTTGTTGGTTCAGATTTCAAAGCATGATGACTACCGAGCCAACCTTCAGTTGTAAATTGTGCGGTGGCAAGCCAGGCAGATCCAATGAGTTTAAAAATTAAATTGGATAGTTGGTTACTTCGTCTTCGTTTGTTACACAGTCGATAGATTTGAAGGAATGCAGTGGACCAACGATTTGATTTTGAATTGTGATGTTTAAGTGATCCACATCTTTGTTCTTTGCCGCAAAAATTGCTCGTTCACTCAACCAATTGTGATTTTTGTGGTTAGCAATGACGTTCGGGAACACTTTGTTGATGAGGTCGTCCTTTGCTGAGACGAAATTTCAAAAATTCAGCGGAAAGGAAATCAATCCGTTCGATTCGTCGACAGGAATACGGCAGTTACCGATAGTCAGCAATTGCTTAGAGAAATCTTCGGCAGATGGATCGTTTAGCAATGCAACTCGCATGTTCGTCGTCAGCTGAAGTTTCTTCACATAGCGCCACAGAGTCGATGATTTGAGGCAAGCATTTATTTCATCGGCAGCGGTCGATCTTGGAATGACTGGTAGTGTTTGGCGGAAATCGCCAAATAGTAGAATCATTGCGCCTCCAAAACTTCTTGAGTCATTGCGCAGATCTTTCATAGTTTGATTGAGTGCTTTCAATGCGTGTTTGTGTGCCATTGTGCAATCATCCCAGATGATGATTTTACTTGCTAACAAAACTTTGGCCTTTGCTGAGTGTTTCGCAATGTTGCATGTCGGTTTTTCAGTCGTTTGCAGGTTTAAGGGCAATTTCAACGTTGAATGCGGCGTTCGGCATCCTTCTAGCAACGCGGCCGCTATCCCAGAAGAAGCAACTGCTACAGCATTTTCGGATCTCGCACGAACAGTAGCCAAAATCAATGACATGAGGAATGTCTTCCCAGTTCCACCGGGCGCGTCGAGGAAAAATAAGCCACCATTTCCATCATTAACGTATCGTACACTTCTTTCTGTTGGGGGTTCAACAGTGGTACATTCGTTCGAACTGATTGGTTCAATGCATCTCGATCATATTCACGTTCACGTTCCAATTCTCGATTGAAAGCGTCGTTCATTCCACGACGTGGCGTTGGCATTCCTAACTTGACTAACAAAAGCCATTCCATACAAAATGTATGAGAAAATGAATTTTCTTCATAATTTACTTTTTCCGTGATTTATCCGATGTTTTAATAATTATTCTGCTATTCAGGGCGGAGACAAATCCAACAAATCAAAGATCATAAAAACCGGTCCAGCCGTTCTTGAGTTATAAATGGTGTAACTAACCCGACTTTGTTTTATATATATAGATAGATGTGTTACATGGTTACATTACTAACAAATATACATACCTACCACTAAAACATACAAAATTTAATTTTAAATATTTTCCCCCAAAGGTGTGGATTTTTATGACGTTGGTAAAACAATGGTTTCTTTATATGTAATTTTTGCGATACATTAATTTGCTCTGTATTGAGTATAATTAAAGGCGATCTTTGTCGCTTTTTTTCTTCACAAAACTTTTGTAATGATATTTTTAGCCTGAGATCGCAAAGGTTTAAGCATTATTAAATCGATAACTCCTATTAAACCTTATATATTAAATAATTCATTTTTTTTCCAAGCTAAGCTGATTTTTTTTTAATGAAAAGACATTTTCGTTATTACTAAGTTTAGGTAACTATTTCTATATATTATATAAAATGATTCTCCTCAATTTCGCGCCCTTCGAGAAACTGCCGCCCCCACAGGACGTCACTGCCTTAACTTTAGCGATAAGTTGGGGGGCCCGCTTCAGGATATGGGGCATGATTTTCCAAATACTTAGGATAGATATACTGTTTGTGTACCTACCAATTTATTTATTGTGATTAAAGGCGAGTGTTTCAATTAAACCATGTTTACATAATTTAAACAAAATTAAAATGGAAAATTGTGTGAGTGCATGGATTTATTCGGAAAATTAAAATTAGATTGTTAGTTATTTAACATAGGGGGCTGAAAACCAGTCGGGGAAATTAAAGTTTTATCTTCTTATTATGCCATCCCCTAGCGGAGGTCGGCCACCATCAAGGCGATCTTATCTTTGTCGTCTCCTACCCGGAACAGTTCGGTGGAGCTGCACTCGTACCTCGTTTTTGTCCTCTCATAATGTGGCCGAGGTATTGTAGTTTCCTTGTTTTGATACTACGTAGAACTTCTCGGTCCTTCCCCATTCGATTGAGAACTTCAACATTAGTCACCCGGTCAGTCCAAGGAATTTTGAGTCTATTTAAAAAAAAAAAATAGGTTAGGTTAGGTAGGTACACCACTTCACATGGACGTACTGAAATATGACTATATTCTAAAACATTAGAGCGAGAGGTTTAAAAGAATACTATTTTATGTAATAAAAATACTTTATGCAGTCATTAAATGTTTAAAATAAATATAAAGGATAATAAGGCTATAACGTTTAAGGAATGTCCAGGATCATGCTTTGAAAATAGCATAAAAGCTCTATTTCGACGTACGCTGAGCATGTGGGCCGTTAAGGTAATTATATATACATTTATTTTTATTGGTTATTTAAGATCTACACAAAAAATATAATAATATAAATAATTAAGTTAGTAACAACCAATTTTCCTATGTTCTAGCTAACACGTACCCAACCTTTTTCGAGCCATGATCCCATGTAATAGAAGCCAAGTGACCCGCGACTCCGATTAATTGTAAAAAGCCTTTTTAATAGGATTAAGAAAACGTATCGAAAATAAATATTTCAATATAAAATAATTAAGTATAATTAATTTCATATCTAGTCAGCAGTCAATGTCGCAGAAATTAAATTTGTAGAGGCAAATGGTAATAAAACTCGTGGGTAAGCATGGTTGCAATTGGATATAATTGATACATAGCACACCAGCGCGTCTATTCTATACACAAGACTACTTTTCGGCCTCTACGGCAACTATCTAGGGTAGGTTTGTATCGAAATATTAGCACTTATTGTAACAATTACAATAAATTTGTTGTAATTGTTATAATAAATGCTATGTTTTAATAGCACCTCTCTTGCCTGTGTTAACTTTAGAGCGAGATAGAAAGTTTTGACTGTTTAGACGGCTAATTTATTGTAATTATTAAAATAAGTGCTAATATTTCGATACAAACCTACCCTAGATAGCTGTGTGACAGCTGTGTAGCAGTGGAATATAATACCTCAATACATAAATAAATATGATAAAGTGATAATATTTATAACTTTAGCGGTCGATAAGTATAGAATAGATCCACTAAATTGATTCAGAAAATTTTCATGAAATAACATGAGGAAGCGTTTTGCAGTTACTAGAATTCATCTGTCTCAATGCTGCATAATAATTATAAAATAAGAGAAATACTTTCCCGACACTAACACAAAATTCCAATTGTTTTGTTTGGACCTTGTCATACTAAGGGTGCGATTTAGTTAAAAATGAATATTTTTATTATGTTTACTGTTTCAGAGGGCGACCCGACCCCACTTGGGGTTGGGGACCCATGACTAGTTAGATCAATGATTCTCAATCATATTTGTTAAGAGCAGTGTAGGTCTCTCAACACAAGGGCCTCGAGATGATTTCTAGAAGGTCGCCAACTACTCTAAGATTGTGATGAAAAGTAATCTGATCATAACTCTTGCGAATTTGTTCCATGAATAACAAAGTACACTGAAACCCTGATTCTACGATTTTCAAGGGACCCTAGAAAAAAACGATAAATGCGGGAAACGATAAATGCGGAATATACAAAAAAAGAACTCTAGTTTGCTTCACGGGGGGCATTTTAGTTGCGACTTATAAAAATTCGTGATACGAGATGCAAGGCAAGCCTGAGCGTCGACCGACCTGTGCTAACAAAGCGACGCGACTGAAAGGTCTGTTATTGTATGTGTCATAAATAATTCTAGGAAAGCGAAATGAAAAATATTCAACAAAAACGATCAATCGGGATAATATTTGTGACGGGACCATACTATTTAGACGGTATATCGAGGAAAACGATAATCAGGGAACGGTAGGTGCGGGATTATTTAACATTGTTGTTATGGGTGTTTGGCGGTACGACGGAAAACGATATATGTGAAAATGGTAGATCGGGGTTCCACTGTATGTATACATACTACGTATTATTTATTTTTTGATTATTGTGTGTCGATAGTTAATTTAGTTAATATTTTATGCAGAACAAACATTGTAATTACGAGGGTGGGTCAATAATTCCTTAGAAAAAAGCATTAAAACAGTTTTTATTTTTGTATTTTTTTTTTATTTCTCAACTAATCTCCTTGGAGCTCAATACACTTGGTTAGACGTTTCTCAATTTTTTTTATACCGTCAGAAAAATAAGTTTTCGGAAGGTCCTCAAAATAAGCATTTGTCCGATCGATGACTTCTTCATTTGAAAAAAAACGTTGTCTACTTAGCCATTTTTTTAAGTTTGGGAAAAGGAAAAAGTCACTGGGGGCTAAATCTGGCGAATACGGTGGGTGGTCGACCAATTCGAACTTCGATTCTTCAATTTTAGCCATTGATCGTAAACATGTGTGAACACGGGCATTGTCCTGATGAAAGAGGATTTTTTTCCTGTTTAAATGAGGCCGTTTTTCTTCAATTTTGTTTTTTAGCTGGTCCAATAAGGATGCATAATAATCCCCTATTATTTTTTTTCCTTTTTCCAAATAGTCAACGAAAATAATTTCACGTGCATCCCAAAATACAGTAGCCATAACCTTACCAGCTGATTTTACGGTTTTCGCCTTCTTTGGACATGGTTTGCCTTCGCAATCCACTGCTTTGACTGTTCTTTCGTCTCGGGAGTATAGTGGTGTATTCATGTTTTATCTACAGTCACAAAGCGATGAAAAAATTCATCCGGATTGCGTTGCATGAGCGACAACAGGGCTTTAGAGGCCACCACCCTATTGCGTTTATTGTCGACTGTGAGCAAACGCGGCACCCATCTTGCAGAAATATTTTTCATGCCCAATTGTCATGTAAAATAGAAATGACACTACCTTTTGAGATCTCTGTAACCTCAATTATCTCACTCAACTTTAATCTTCGGTCACTTAACACCATATCGTGGATTTTATTGATCATTTCTGGTGTAGTCACCTCTACAGGACGTCCTGAGCGTGGTTTATCCTTTGTTGATGTACGACCACGTTTAAATTCATTTAACCAGTTATAAATAGTTGCAAGTGAAGGAGCAGATATGCCGTAAACTAAATCCAACTCATTTTTTATTTCCTTTGCTGTTAACCCTTTTATATTAAAATGTTTAATAACAGCTCTAAACTCAATTTTCTCCATTTTCCATTTTTCCATTTTCCACAAGCAATTTTTATTTTTAAATGTACGAGAAACACACAACAACCCGACCAATCTGATTGAAACTTCGCAGCATACTGAATCGGTAGTGCCGCTGCATGAAAACAAACCGCTTACAGTACTAGTCGCGCCACCTGTCGGCTTTTCTAAGGACTTATTGACCCACCCTCGTACAATAATTGTGAACTACCGTAACTCTCGGTCGATATGTAAAATTTCAAATTTCTTTAATGTAGGGCAAAATTTATAAATCTTTTCTGTTAAAACTGGTTATCTATATCGCGATTTTTTCTTGTATTATTATTTGTTCATGGGTTTCATTTGCGGTCTTTCCACGTTATTCCCACCGTAAAACTTATTGGATCATCAGATTGATTATGTTTATTAAAAATACGAAACAGCTACAGATTAAAGACTGGGAGTGATAAAAGGAGGCTATAGGAGGACCTCAGCAGGAAGTAGATAGATTATGTCCCTGGGTTTTAATATTTTACTATATACCTACCGAAATTTTACACTATCTTACCATTGATAGATAATATAAAATAACATCAGTAATATTTCCTTCTTATCGTCTCGTATTGTGAGGATGGGTTTACAGCCCAAAACCCCCATCCATTTCTTAGTTCGTCGGTTTATTGTGATCATGGTGCAATAGTGTTGGCATGTTTCGTCTCTTTATATCAGTAATTTTCAACCTTTTTTTGGTTTGTGGAACCCTTGCATTTTATAAAATCTCGGGGAACCCACCCGGATGAAACATATCAAGTTCTAGGTGGGGTGGGGTATTCATAAAAAATCATAAATATTTAATGAATGTTGACATTGCAGGCGAAATATTTTTCATCCCCTCGGAATCATTACCTATTCCTTCCATTTTGTCGCCTTCTTATATTGCACTGTTCCTAAATATTACATGATTCTACCTCTAGAAGTTTCTGACGGTAGTTGGCAAATGGCACTTATCACCTACATATTTACTTAAGATATCAAAGTTATCTTAATAATATTTTGAGTATAAATTATATTAATCCTCTGCTGTAGACACATAACTGAAACACTCTACATATTTTTGGTGATTTCACAGAAACTAAAACAGTGCGCAGTAGCTGCGACGCTCATTTAATGAGTAATTTACTGACCACTCAAATCGTCAATACTGTATTCATTTATCCGTTGTCGATCCACGATTTCATCTACTAAGAAAAAATCTCTCCATGTAGGTACTTCTTTAGCACGATATCTATAACCAAGATAAGTAATTCAAAATACCCACACCATTGTTTAAAAATCGGTCATGCTTTTATTTTGTTCTATTGCTAAAAGGTTTATGCGAATTCTGTGGAGCTTCTGTCGCTACTCGTGGAACCGCGGGTTGGAATCACTTCTCTATCTATAGCATTGGAACAGTAATATTTTTCATATTTCTTTGAGTTCTCGCGGTTTTAATGATAACTATATCAAAATTTATTTTTTCTATTATTTTTATAAAGTTATTAAGGAACAATAGAGGCGTAGTTGTAGGCGGGAATGACAATAAATCGTATATATTATCACAGAGTTTTCCATATTCTGGCGGAAGTCCGGATATATTATATTATATCATATACACACGGAAAGCATATCTACAGTCAACATTTTTTTTTATAAATATAGATGAAATTTTCGCGCGACAAGTTCCATTACGGGTCCGATTGAATATCTCGTTCATGCTTTAACCATATAAGTAAATTATGGTGCATTATCAAGTGAAACCACTTTCCCTGTTGGTCGTGACAACGCTTCCTCGTTCGTTATTTGCGGAAGATCAATGCTTAACCGGTCAAGTTCCTTCTGCTTTCATCTTCCTTTCTCATATTATCAAATGCCATAACCTTTATCCTATGGTAGAATAATAAATTACAGCCGTAGTTCAAATATGATTGTTTCTTATGGCTTATGGCGTTTGAATATAGGTAATAATTACATTATTATGCGTGAAGTTATGGGGAGATTATTTCAAGTCGCATTACTTGAAAATAAAATTATGTATTTTTTTATTACCTACTTTAACTTTGACTTGAAGGTATATTTTCCATTCAATTACTTACATCGTCCATCAATCGAAAATCAATAAAAATTAGAATTCAGGGCTTAGGCTCATATTCTATAAAATATAATGTGTCTTCGTACACATGGGTCGAGACCTCAAAGCGGTAATGGGCAGGTAGTTCCTCAAAATATCACTGAATAAATCGCAGTAGTATATAGGATATTATTAGAAATTCTAAAGGGCATACAAGAATTCGTTGAATCGATGACATCATAAAGTGCTTACGTGATAACGCAAGCTGAGAACCGAGAATGGTGGAGACACCACGAAGAGTGCATACAACAGTGAGCCGAAAGGCAACTGAGATATTAAAATAATATTAGATGCCCGGTACTACTCTTCATGGGGGCAAACGTGAAAAACTTTAATGCATGTCATGATACAGTCATATTTCTCTTCATTTGAGAATTGTACTTTCTTACAACCGCACTCAGGAGATAGCGTTCTTGACATTATTTGTATGCTCCCTTCCCTGTATGAGAGCTCCTTTTTATTATTGGTGAAACTGTTCTTGTGAATCCATTAGACTACAGGTTATTTTATTCAAAAAAATAACAGTACACGCATGAAAAATAAATTCGTGTTTTTTTTTATATTAAAGTAAATGCATTAGTTATTAAATCAGGAACAGATTGAAAATACCGTTATCATCATAAACGGATAGCGAAAACACGTTTTAGAAATATCGCTTTCTGATTTTAAAACTGAAATGTATTTATTTTGAATATCATTCAGTTACACTGCAGTAAACTTTTTGGATGGAGGGCCAAATTCAAAAATTCAAAATGAGCGGCGGGCCGCAAGTAAAATACCATTTTTAGATAGGTATACACTATTTATTATCACGAAAAATAAACATTAAGTACAATAGTTTCATTCTTCTCATTAATTTTTTTGTAAGTACGTTTTTCAACATTTTTTTTAAATTCAGGTGTTAATTTTTTAGTTGATATTCTCAAAACTGCTTGTAAATGGGCATCGGAGATATTTGATCGTAAAGAATTTTTATTGAGGTACCTACATGATCGAACATTTTTGTTCATTTTCCTTGCATAATATTTAAGTTGGTCGAATTTGTCTGAATTAAGGGCATTGTAAAATTTGGAGATTTCTTCACGACGATGCAATTACCTTAAATCAGTGTCACACTGTAGATCAATAATCTCAAGTTGTAGCTCTGTCGGTACACTATCAATATCTACTGAAAATGGATCGCGTACTATTGCTTAACAAATTTTAATCCATGTCGATATTTTTTTTTGAATTATAAAAAAGTTATTCGCAATCAGAAGTACAATTAATGATGGCGGGCCGCAAAAAAATACCCGACGGGCCACATGTGGCCCGCGGGCCGCAGTTTGCCCCCCTCTGAGTTATAGAGAACTTTCATAGAATCACAAATAGGTAGTATGTAATGACATTAGATGTCACGTTCGTTTGTTTTTTTAAAACTTGCATACAATGTGTGTCCGATTTTCCGAATAATGAATTTTAAATTGTAATAGGTAACAGTAACGGAAATAGTTACATATTATGAATATCGGAAAATACCTCTTATGATTTAATTGGATAAATAATATTCTACGTATGTATATTACTATTCTCATGATAAAAATTAAATAAATTTTCTGCATAGAACGACGCTCAAAAAAGATTTTTTTTACGAACTGGAGCATATTTCTTTAATTTTATGCATATTATGTAAAAACATGCATGTTAAATCAATGTAGCAACCATTAAAGTGGAATTTTATATCACAAATATTATTTTTTCCATGAGTTTAATATTAAACTTTAATAAACTTATATATTATAAAGTAAGTGAATTTAACTATTTTTTATTAATTTATGAACCGGAATGCACTATTTAATTTTCCAATGAGAGGTGATGTTAAGAATTTTATGAACCAGAGCTGTGCTCCGGTCATTTCGAGGGCTGGCTTAGAAGTACTTGTAGGGTTGGGGCTCAATTTATAAATATTATATCTAAGCAGTAAATCTATACTATTTATTATTACATACTACGATATCAGCAAAAATAATATCTATATAATTATAATATACATATTCCACATTTATAAAATTCAGAGATATGTATATTTGAATATATTAGTCTTACTAAACTTAATAAAACCACGTTCCTAAAGATATAAAGAATAATAATCATATATTAAATTATGTGGATATGTCTATTTACCCCACCAAGACTACGTAATAAATATACACTTTTAATTGTCATGAAAATGATTTCGTCGAGATAAGATTGTAACGCAAAATCCTGTGCAGTATGTGTCTACATTTTTGCATTATTATGTTGTTGGAATCGCGATAGCGTGGCCCTAGGGTGGCATTTGACCCATGACGAATAATGAATCACACTACGCGTCAGAGGAATAAAACTAAATATGTAGGTACCGTCCATGCTTGTGGTTTATGTACTTAATATGTAAGTAACTAAAGCGAGTACGTCAATAGCATTTATCACGTCAGCCATTTTCATTTTATTTATAAACAATGCAGCCTACACAGAGAATAATATAGTTACAAATTTGATCTTTGCATACTAAAACAGCTTGGAGGTGTGACAACCTTTGGCGATTTTCTTTGACGTATATGACGCAATCGATTCGATCCGACAGAATCAAAATCAGTCATGCAATTAATAAATACAATAGAACTTCGATATAACGGACTAATGCGGGTGAGGGGGTATATTATATAAGTCCGTTATATAAAAATACAAACAAAATCCTGTTTATTCACCTTCGGATGATATATCCAGACAATATATTATCCTTTGTGGAGTGACATTATGTCGATGTCGACGTGCTTGCTGTAGGTGATCCTGGTTTGAAAAAAGAATCAAGTTTTGTTTGCACATTTGAAGTCTGCTGTTTTTTTATAATCAACTCTCTGAAATTACCAAAATGCGTGGAGTATAGTTGAATTTTGTTATCTGACTAATAGTCAATAAATGTTATTAAACACTTGGATTTAAACATGTATAACATTAACTGGATATTTTTACCAATTATTTTTACATTTGACGGTATATTTTGTCCGTGATATCGGAAGTCCGTTATATCGAGGTACGTTATATCAAGGTTCTACTGTAATATAAAACTGATAAAAATACGTAATTATGTAATATGACATATGACAAAAAATATAAACAATTTAATTCATACGTACTTAGTAATTTAAGTACCTAATTAAGTAATAAAAATTATTATTAGTTTATTTTATCAAATTCACAAAAATTAATAATAATTCTTGAAAAATATATCAACCTTCATCATGAAAAATCACATCCGTCCAGCGGCGTGATATGAAGACCGCGGAGTTACCATATTAAGGAAAAATCCTAATTAGGTAAGTCCTTAATAACCTACTCGCACCTACTTCAGTTTGTAATAATAACAAATACATACCTATTATGTATGTAGGTATAACATGTAACTAGGTAGGTACCAGTGGCGAAGGGTGGAGGTAGGGTGTTAAGATCCGACATACATAGTGCACATTAAACTTTATCGGTCATACGCATGGCCCCCACAAAGGGGGGGGGCTGACAGGGCTCTAGCCTGGGGGCCCAGGCTCAGGAAGGGCCCGGCGTGGCGAATCGACCAGAAAAGTGATTTAAACACACATCACAAATTCTCTCGAATAGTAAAAAGTACACATTAATTAATCACACTGCCTTTTTCTTTAGCGATAGGTAGGGGGCCTATCAAAGATACTAGCCTGGGGGCCCGCTTCAGGATGTGGGGCCATGGTCATACGTATTTGTTTTCATTGAACTAAGACTACAATGTGCAGATACTGTTAGTTAGTTTTCAAAAATCTATTAAACCCTTATTATTAACTGAAATGTTTGCAGTTTAATGGACTAGGTAACCTAAGGTAACATTACAGTAACGGGAATGTTAATCACATCGCAGTAAATAATTATGTTCACCAAAATAATTTGTGATTTTTTTAAAATTCTTTAATGGGGGTGTAGACCTGAGGACCCACCTTGCGGACGCGATTGTACTTGCTATACCTATTAAAATAAATAAATTGAACTGAATTATCAAACCGCGCTTGGTACATGCTATGCAAATGCAATTGATTAATCCAACTTTCATAGGAACGGAAGCGCACGAAGTGGAATAAATAATGATAATATTTAACTGATTTTGAAAAGTAAAAATAAAAATATTTTCGATCAAGTTGACCGACAGTTGTGAGGCTTGCAGGTACTTCGAATCAAGTTTTGATTAATGTTGTTATTGATTCACGTCCCACGTGAGTCTTTTACTTCACACTTAATTTAAATGTACAGTAGCGGTACCCACCACACGGTTCTTTTTAAATCAAAAACTAGTAGATACTTAAAGGAAGTCATAAAATCCCCAGTTAGCCGATGAGCCTGAACTCCGTTCTAATTCCGCATACTACCTTATGATGGTTATCTTTCGAAAAAAAATACGCGATAGACTTTCATTTTATCAAAGAACTCCAGATACCAAGTTTTCAATATTAATTGTTTTAAAAAAGTTTTTGGTTGATTCTGCGATAATTACGTTATTTATGTTGTAAGTAAATTATTTGCCTTAGTGCTAATCTGAAAATGGATTTATAGCTCAAAACACCTGTCAACATACATAACTATATTCCCATATAATTAACAAAAACTTTATTTTAAAATCATTGTAACGGAGTTATATACCGGGTAGTCCCAGAAGTACCCGACCTGACGTATAGATGGCAGTTGTTGTTTGAAAATAATGACTTTTACTGTTGATGGCTGACAAACAATAATTAATGAACAACGTAGCGTCGTCAGCTACTACTATTAGACACCAGTAGTAGTTGACGACGCTACGTTGTTCAGTAATTGTTTGTCAGCCATCAACAGTGAAACATGGAAAAAATTGGTCATAGTTATGTGATACAATACTTTAATTTTTTCAAATGGAAGCCTTTCGGCTTCAGTCCAACCAATATCAAAGCGGCGCTAGATTCTACTCTGGGGGTGTCTGCTCCTTTGTTTACAACAGTAAAATATTGGTTGGCCGAGTCTAAACGAGGTCGGACGAGCTGCCAAGACGAACATCGCAGTGGTCGACCTAATGAGGTGACCACGCCAGAAATGATGACGAAAATCCACAAAATGGTATTGTATGAACGTCGACTGAAATTGCACGAGCTAGCAGACATGGTAGGCATTTCAGTTCATATAAGTTCTGTACATCACGTCATATTGACTGAAAATTTGGACATGAGAAGGCTGTGCGCAAGATGGGTGCCGCGATTACTCACAATGGAACAAAAACAGCATCGTGAGGATGTTTCAATCGAGTGTTTGGCGAAGTTTCACAGCAATAATGCAGGATTTTTGCGTCTATTCATAACCATGGATGAAGCATGGGTCCATCACTTCACACCTGAGATGAAGGAACATTCAAAACAATGAACTGAACGGGTAGAATCGGCTCCAAAGAAGGCGAAGACAGTTCCATCTGCAGGCATGGTCATGGCATCAGTTTTTTTGGGATGCGCGTGGGGTAATTTTCATTGATTATCGTCAGACAGAAAAATCAATCAACGGCGTGTTTGAATGATGGAATCAAAGAAAAAACAAACAACCGCATTTGGCGAAAAAGAAAGTTTCGTTTCATCAGGGCAATGCACCAGTTCACACATCCGTTATCGCGATGGCCAAAAATAATGAGTTAAAGTTCGAATTGCTTCCTCACGCACCCTGTTCGCCAGATTTAGCCCTCTCGTATTATTTTCTGTTTCCAAACTTGAAAAAATGGCTCGGTGGTAAAAGATTTCCCAACAATGAAGAGGTGGAGTCTGCGGTTGATAGCTATTTTGAGGAGCTCGACGATTCCCACTATAAACAAGGTATCGAACCTATTGAACATCGCTGGGGAAAATGTATCGATAAAAAATGAGACTAGGTAGAGAAATAAAGATATTTTTCCCCAAATTTTTTGTGTTTTCTTTATTAGGTCGGGTACTTCTGGGACTACCCTTGTTAACTATATTTTATACACGCCAATTAAAATTAAATATATTCAATTAATTAAATTTGTAACATTTTCCAGAAAATTACAAATGTATAGTTATTAAAAATAGTAGCGAAAACTTTAGATTCTTATAAAATTTAATGTTAGTATCATAGCGTGAAAGATTTTGTCAAAATTCAGACTTCAGAATCATCTTTTTACCACTAATAAAATTATACTTAATGAGTGGAGAGATTACAAATGTACTTAATACAATTTTTAAGTAGGTAGGTACAATTAATAGCACATTAATAGTTTTGCAACAGAATATGATCATTAATGAGTATGTCTAATATCGTGTACGTTTGTCAACTTCTTCATTTTCATCTTTAATATTTTTCGGTCTTTAGATGGAGTGATGGAGCATATGGACACCAATTAGTGCCCGCACAATTTCTTGTAATCTGTTTGCGTCATATTATGCCACCACTATAATATTCCTACATTTTATTTAGTGACCTTCTAAGAACCCAGAATCCGATTTACTTGTACTTGACAGTATCTTCCGCAACCATCTGTTTTCTATGCTCGACGGTTGCTTTGAGTCTCTAACCGTTAGGCATAAAGCCCATTGACGAAGCGAGTGCGGCGCACGCGCAAAATTTCTACAAGTGGCGCGTAAATCATCAAAAATACAACGTAATCAAATACGCCAGCGCCCACTGGACTTGACGATGCCTTGCGCCCCGCTTGCCGCATGAGTCACCGTTTTTCGCTTCTCGGCGATACGATTTAATGAAAATACAAAGAAGTCCATTCATTGAACACGGCTACCAAAATTACGCTGCTCGAGGCGTCGTCGATCGACGTGCGAAAAGCAATTATTTAATAACAGGGAACTCTTTGTTCCGTGTCCTATATTTCGCTGGTTGAATAATGTCGTCGTAAATATTTATTACAAGCCCCGAAATAATATAATATTTCTATTGCTTTGTTATGAGAGACGCTGTAAAAATAATTATTTTGTGCTGCTTGGGCCGCTTATTACATAGGTGAAGGGTAATGCGCGGCGAGAGACGTGTGATTATGGTTATGAATAAACACTTAATACGCCGACTTCGCCCGCTCGACGCGTTCTATGGGCACCATCGCTTAGGACGCAGGGGCTGAACAAGCGACATTATGGTTTTCACCAAATAGTTAAAAGCAAGAGATTTTATATTATCTTATATGTGCACTATCAGACAAAAAGGCGCGTTTAGTGACGTAGAGGCCCGACGCGCTGAATAATTTTGAGCCCCCATACGATTAAAAATTAACAATCGAATTTTAATTTTCCAAATAAATCCGTGCGTTTCGTATAATTTATACAAAAATGATTTGGTCGCATTTAATTAACTTTATTCCAGAAAACAGATTTTCCTTCCAGAAAAAAATCACGTCCACTGAATCTACTAAATATTCGCCTTATTTTGCTGTCTCTTAGCAACGTATGATCTGTCTACTTTCACAGGTCGTCACTAATTTTAACATTGTTAGTTATGTACATTTAATTCGATATTATTAAATAATTATATGACTGATTTGGAGGCCCCCTTTAATTTTTTCTGACGAATCGGTTGCGACGTTTGCGTCAAAGAAAATCGCCGCTGCCCAAACATTGAAACTGTTGGCACTTTCGATGTTCTTTCGAAAGGTAATCTGGATTAGGACAGGTGTCATTGTAGGTACATAATGCATTTCAGATTGATATACTATTTAAATTTATATATATTTTTTAATCAATCCCAGCCCAACAAAACGCCACTGTATAAGATCGATTAAAACTAAAACTACCTGATTGATTGCTAGAAATTAATGTCTAATGACAAGATTTCGCCTTCCTACAATATGTAACTGTATTTAAAGATACATTCAATGATTGGTCAAAATATTAATTGGTAACCGGTGGGGCATATAACTGATTTTCTAGTTTAATTGAGAGATGAATTTATTATAACTATTATTATATTTATCTGAAATTGAAGTAGACATCTCAAATCATTTGGAATACTGACACAAAAATGAATAATGACATTATGCTTACATTAAATTTGACATTGTTTATAGAAGATACATACATACATAATGACTGCCTTGTCCAGATGGCGTGATTTGACTCGCGCGCATTCCAGGTTCATGTGACCTCATTGAGCCGTCCACATGTAATCGCCGCGTGTCACTGCTCGTGCGTGGTCGAGATACAGGTGACCTCATTGAGCTGTCCACATACACTCGCGGCGTAGCAAGACACGCGTCATCTAGTCAGACTCTAAACATTTGAAATAACATATTATAGTATTAGAGATACAAATTCTTCCGAACCTGTAAATAGTCTAAGTCTAATAAATCTATATTATTACAACTCTATTAAGTATAAGCTTTGCTTGCAACGTTACGCTTAACTCTAAATGACGGTGAATGAACCAGAATATTAATAATATTGAATTGCCTATTATAATATTATATTGGTACTAGGTGAATTTACACACAGCATCCCATAGTATAATATTTGAAGGCAGTAATTTGTCTGGAGAAATTACCATTATCAACAAACAGGAGTTGGCCGAATGGTGGACAATAAATTTTAATAATAAATATTCTTATAAAAAACAAGTTAAATAATAATTAAAAAAATGGTCATGATTGTGTTTTTTAAAAATAATTTCTAAATGAAAAATTGTCTCAGATTAATTAGTATTGTTAACTTCGTTGTCTAATGGATGTCTTATTACCGGTTTCCGGTGCTCAGTGAACGTGTTTATCACTGCCAGTTCAAGATAAAATATAAATAATTAAAGTTGTTACATAGTGCAAGGTGGTGCATTGCATAATACATAATATGTCGTCGCTGTTCTGGCAGAAGACACTAATTCGAAAGAATGACATTTGAGTTAGTTATACCAAAATGATCCTTATTTCAAACTTTGCCGGCTGGAAACCTTTTTAATAAATAAACAGTCTTTATTTTAAAGTCATCCTTTTTACGATTACTTAATAAACTCACATGATAGACCATTTCAAACATTTTAACAACTTCAAAGTCAAATTACTCAAAACTAGTATTCTCCAGTTAGTGTGTTCTGCCAGAACAGAGACGAGTATAAGTCGTTATGGGATTTGATGTGCATTTGAAGTATTTTTTTTTTAAACAACGGATTTTTAATATAAACGTAGTCCTTGTATATACAAGGGTATACTTTTATATTTTTTGTGAATTTCTGAAAATAATATCGACATTAATAGTACTGACAGTAGATTCTCAATGTTTTTAGAATTCTTTCGACATTCATACTGCTACAAACCTGGATGTATTTAATCTAGCACGATATTTTCCAAGTTATTTGATTTAGAGTGCCAACAAGTTTTTAATTAATCTCTGATAGCTTTTGCCACTACGATAACAACTATGTTTTTTATACAAGTTAGGTAATCACGATTTTCATTATGCACCTACATGCCACCACCATACAGTAAATTTGGTGGCATTCACCACGTCTCATGCGTTATTTTTATTCATGGGTTACCCTAATGTCGGCTGTTTTATTTTTATTACATATCGTCGACTACAAAGACAATAGTCGTCACTATTCATGATCAGAGGAGGAAGTACGCTCTAAACTCTAAAGGGCCTGGGCTAACATATTTTGGGGGCTCATAAACAACGTATTAAAAATAATCAATTCGTAAACTTTTTCCTTTATCGTTTACAAAACTATTTTTTATTTAATAAAACGCCAATCCAGGCTCTACTGAAATTAACATAAGTGAATTTAATTATATGTAATTTGTGACAATGTAGAAAATGACGATTTTCCACATTGTCACACAGTTTAAAAAAAATATAATTTTCTTAAAAAAGAAAGATAAAATTGAGCTTGCCTTTTCTAAAAAATTGTACTGACTTTTGAACAATTACAATATGACTAAAATTTCATGGATTTAAAAAATAAAAAATCCTCCTCCAATATGGGAGCTCTAGGCTTTATTTATAGCCCATTTAGTTATAATAGTAAATGCGGCTCCGCGGACGACGTCGTTTGTAGAAAATAATCGTCATACTTTCAGCGAGGCTCAATATTATCAGTAGATATCCGAACGTTTTTTTAGTATGTGGGTATATATTCATGATGAATTTCCCAATATGCTGCATATCTGTTGCCAAAATAATAACAGCTGATGACGTTGTAAAAAAATATCTTTTGGTGGAATCTTACAATATTTATTTTCCCCATCCTTGACCCAATACTAAACTGAGGTTAAGCACATTTTTTACGAGGAATGATTCGTAACCATTCTCCCAACCCATTGGATTATTGGTCGAAACCAAACAAATATAGAAACAACAACAATATGCTAATATTGATTCGAACCCGTGACCGGCAGTTTTAACTGATTTAGTACGTTAGTGAGTGTGTTACAATATCAAGAACGTTCTAGAAATAAGCGTGTATAGCACTTAGCAAATTACAATTTGTTTTTTGGTGAATCGATATTTGAAACAGTGATTTAGTGTGCCGAATATCTAATAAAATATGGTATTGAAAAAACAATATATTAATAGGCATGCTTATTTGTATTATTTTCAGTATTCGGAGACTGATAAAAGGTTGTCAGTCACTATGTTACATGACCAGAATTTAATAGTGGGCAAAAAGCGAGTGGAATTTAAGTTCACTTTTTCTGCCCGTGGTCAATCCAAATAAGTCGCTCGGCGCAGACAAATTTCACTAACACCATCAATTAATTATTATTGTTTTGCCTCTAACCAAACGTTTATCTCAAATTTGTGGCATGTGTTTTCGATCCATTATCTAAAAATAATTCCACAGTTAGGCATATTTTTCACGTGAGTTTTGGCCGCACGTAAGTAATTATGTTTGTATATGAAAAATAAAGAGTTTTCTTTTTCATGATTCATACATAAAATATATTATATTATGTACCTATATAAAAATATTATCAGATAGTTTTTCGTAGGTACCTAATAATGTAACACAATCACTGCTAACCTTTAAATTACCACATTTAAATAACACGTTAATTATATCTAATGACCATCGACTCCAAACGCGCCAGTCGCGGTGTTAGCACTAAATGAGCTAATTCATCCTTACTTTCGCGTTTGAGGCTATTTGAAGCAATGGTAACAAAGTTCCCGTGTTGTCATATTATGATGTTGTCGTTAATTCCAATAGTTTATTGAATTCCCATAATTAATGATTATTTATTTATTTATTATTAATTATCAGTCGTTTGATTAGAGAAATAAATGACTTTTTAAAATATATGAGACATAGAAAAGGTTTTTTAATTACTCAATAGTTCAATGTATATAGGTAGATAGGTACTTATATTTAATTTAAAGAAAGATATTTATATAGAAAATAAAAATTAAGGTATAACTCTAAATCCATTTGATTTACACAAATCTGTTAATACCAACCTCCAGTCTGTGGAGGACCATAATATGATCCCATTAGGATCGGACTTGATCAAAAGAAAAAGAAAAAAGAGCCATAAAGCTTTGTTAATTGGGTAAAATGGTCATATTTGTACTATGGTGATTTTTCTTCTTTGAAATTGATTTATTTTCAATCAATTTATACTGACGAATTTTATGTTAGGATTCAATAGATTTTCTTTAAAAAAATCAACAGAATATTAGTATCTATGATCTGATCTGAAACATCGCAAACGTTGAGCGAAAGCTTGATTGTTTACGTTTACAATAATATGATAATATATTGAAATTGATACCCACATAAGTAAATATATATAATGATAATTATTGGTATGTTAATCTACGCTAAAATCGCGTAGGAATTTAAGTAGGCACCTACTCTTATCTAAAAATCTATTTCTATGTATTTCTTTCTATCGATATAATATACTTAATAGGTACACAGTGAATAAACCAATAAAACCGGACAAATTAATTTTCCAGGTGTTAAACAACTTAATAAAACATAATGTAACATTTTTATTGTTTGTCGGCTGAGATAAAACGAAATTTGAAAACACTCGTTTAATTTTTGTTGTTGAGAATAATATACTAACTTAGACAACATTGTAACATGTGATACATGTGAACAATGATAAATTTTATATTAATACGAAGTTAGAATGAAATTTATTCTTGAATATGAACGAATTTACAAATTCTTCTTCCATGTCCGCTCCTTAGTGGGAGCATATTTTTTTACACACCATTCGGCGACTACTAGAATTTCATTTTGCTCTCTGTTTCATGTCAAGTCGGTGAAACTGCTCCTCAACGGAACTAATAATTTATTACAGTCCAGTATCTTCTGCTAATGTAACCAGCGCCAGCTGTTTCTCCCTGTCTATCCCCATCCCCCTATACCGACATATTATGTAGTATGTGTTTCTATACAGCGATCAGCATTGTAACGTTGTCATAAAAAAACAAAGTAATTTCTTATATCATTGATACTTCTATACATCCGTACAACTCACACTGCAGCCATTTAAACATATTATGTATTTGTATGAAATTTCAGCCGTCCAAGTTTTTATTTATTGCAAGTCAAATAGCAAAGAATTCTCCGTGTTCGTCCTATGACCATTATGATATAGATAGGGTAAACATATCAATTTAGAATGCAGTACGATAATCTACTCTACGGTGAGATCTAAAATCACATCACACTAAAATACGAAAGTTCACCGAAAGACGTCTCGAAAAAATAATTTGTTTAATTCGTATTCGAATCCCGCGCATTCATAAAATTCTCATTTTTTTCGATATGCGTTTTATTCCTGAGATACTATGTATATATTATAATTAGTAACTACTCAGGTAGGTCCTGACCTTCAGTAGTTGGACCGTTTGGATATTGAAATCTAATGACTTTCTTCTTTCGACCATGTCCGATCCTAATAGGATCATATAGGCCTCCACAGAGTAGAGGTTTGTATTGACAGATTTTGTTTTTTTTTTTACGAAAAATGGATGTCCGCCACTTGCTCAACCTATTAGCTCCATACCCTGACACACAAAAATTGAAAAACAATATGCGTACTTGCCAGACCCAGGATTAGAACCTGGGACACACGGCGTTATAGTCCAACGCTTAAGCCGCGCGGCCACCATGGCCTAGTGACTTTAGAGACAGTTATTTAATAATTTATCATATTAATACTATCGACCGAAGGTACTGATGGAATTTTAATTTAAATTATAATGGATTTAAGTTTTATATTATTGGATTTGAGTCATTTTTTGCGTCATTTAAAAAAAATGTGAAAAACACATATTTTCGTGGAGATGAAAAATATATAGGTATATGATTAAGGTAAAAGAGAGCATTGATGAGAATGCCTACCGTCAAGTTTAATATGTATCAGACAGAGAAGGGTTCCTCGAGATTTTATTAAATATTTCAAAAGTTCCGCTAGGCAAAAGATTAGGAATCACTGCTGAGTAGAGCATCACTCGCATTGCATTAATCTCGTGATATGTAACGAACTATTGTGAAATATATCACTTCCTGCTACTACCGGGTCACTTTCTATGCAATATATCTTAACACTGAATAAATTTAATTACCTTTGTCGAAGAAGTTTATATGGCCACGAAAACTATTTCAATGTTGCCATACCAATTTTATTGTAAGTACGTTATTATGTAAGCTATAAATCACTATTTTACGCATTAATTTAAATATAGCATGTAAAATAGTTATTTATATCACATTCGATATTATTATTGAAATATAAGAAATATTTGGGTATTTCTTGTATTGTGCTTCTTAGCTCCTTGAAAAATTCTTCGCTATCCTCGTCTGTTGATGCAGCTGTAGGCGCATATACTTGTATAATGTTCAGCAAACATGGCTGGGCGTTGAGCTTTATTGAGGGCAATTGATGCCTTTGAGATGTGGTGTTGGGGCCGAATGCTTCGCATTTCTTGGACGGAGCACAGGACGAACCAGTCAATCATCCAGAGACTGAAGATAAAGGAACGGCTCTCGACGATATGACTGAGAAGAATTCTGCGGTTTTTTGGACATATTGTCAGGCGCGGACCGGACAACCTGGAGAGACTGGTGGTTTTGGATAGCCTCCAGGGAAGGCGAAGCAGAGGAAGAGCGTCTGCGCGATGGAGCGACCAAGTGAAAGAGCTGACTGGGGGCACCATCCATTCTGCCCTGAGAGAAGCGGAAGATCGAGAAGGATGGAATTTAATTGTGGTCACGATCCTCAGCCATGAGTGCACGACCAGGAATAAGAGATAATAATATTTAGAGTTATTTTACTTTGACTGGTTGTTAGCCATTTTCAAAGTGCGGGTTGGCTACATTTTTAATACTACAACTGGCCACCGGCCCGATTACAGAAGAGAAAAATATTTTTTAAATGATTTATTTAGGTCAGCCAACATGATCAATCACAGAGAATAAGTATGATTATAATATGGAATAAACTATTATGTGATAGTCCCAATAACACTCGGACACAACAAGCATAATAAACTAAATTAAATTAGATCGAATATAAGGTAAAGTTGTAAAGAATATAATGGGAGAGTATTGAAAATTGCTAAAAAAGAAAGAAAAACACATGTTTCATCTTAATTCAGGGATCAAAATGTTGGTAGGTAAAAAGCGATATCGATTGAAAATCGATTAAAAAACAGTTGAACTGGTGACAAAATTAAAATAATATTGAACTATATCTACCTTGTGCATTATTTATAAATATAAAAATGTCTTACTTATGTAGCTACAATGCTTACGGGCCCTTTTAATTAATTTTGTAATTAACGTGTTAATTTGCATGTCAAAAGCAATTAGCAAAAACACAATTTTGTGCGGCCCGTAAGCATTGGACTTATGGCTTATTTGACGTGATTATGTTTCTTCCATCTTTGCATATATCTTGTAACTTAATTGTAACCAAGTATGTATCTGATTAAAAAAACGTTTGTTTTGTTTTGTATTGTTGTCATTTCGTCTCAACTGGTCTTTTCACCTTGTGTTAGTTCTCAATGTCGTTAGAGATCCTTGGTGTCCTGTCGTCTAGTATTAATTCCACATCGACGACATGTCTCGGTCTTGTCACGTGAAGGAATATGCCAACAATTTACTGTTTGATAATATTTCCCAGATCATGGCACATGGTACTTACATCTTTATTCTGTACGCCCCTTTTTCTTGTGTAGGTTCAAAAATTTAACGGACTTAATATTTGTCTCTCAAATACAGCTAATATCTCTTCATTGTTCGTGTGTCACCGCCATAAGTTACCACTGGTCTAATTATCGTTTTGTTCCTTCGACATAGTAAATACGACCTACAGTAGTCGCTTAAAAAGTGTACAGGCATTTATCCAGGAAACCAATCAGATTTTTAGATATCGTCCTCGAGCTGCTATAACCACCGTTGTTGTTGTACATTTTGTCAAAATAGTTTTTAATATTATGTTATACAATATTCCCTAATATTACACCACATAGCTTATCAGAACCCTCAATATTCTATATATACTACCATAACTAAAACATAATTGAGTATGTAAAGTATAAACCTCCAATTTTACATGTCTTCGTTTAATAAGACCGTACTATTTCCAATTTACTTGTAATCAGATCGAAGCCATTACAAACACTGGATGATTGATGACTGGCCGTTTTTTGACCAAGTCCGATCCTAATAAGATCATAATATATGGCACTCCACTCATGGTGGTTTGTATTAACATATTTTTGTTTTTACGAAATATGTATGTTAACCACTTGCTCAACCTATTAGATCCAAACACACATTGAAAAACAATATGTGTATTTTCCAGTCCCAGGATTCGTACCTGGCACCCACGGCATTATAACCAGACGTGTTAGCCGCTCTGCCATCACGGACTATGTGGAAATAACCCAGAAGATTTTTTTTAGTTTTCTTGTAAAATTTAAATGTTGTGACATCAGAAGTTTTAACAGTTCAAAGATGTCAAGATATTTTTTTGGTGTTCTAATTTTAGGTAGTATGTGAAATTATCCACCTCCTTATAAATAAACTTCGGGGCCTTATACTCGAGCAACATCTTCTTGGCTACGTGTTAAAACTGTGAACTAACAAGCTTCTCCCATTTAGTCAACAACAGCGCCTTCCGGCTTTTGCCTAAATCTTCTTGTTGGTGAGTAATATGTGCTATTTTTATCTTTTTAAATGAAATAAATACATATACAAGATAAGTTTATTTAAAGTTTTAAAAAACAGGTAGGTAAAATCACCTACATACTTTTCTTGAATGTGTGTTGAAATTGTTATATTTTAAATAAAATGCCATGATGCACTTTCGGCTTGGCTTGGAGCCACTATACTCAAATATTACTACAGTTGTTGGCGGTTGGCGGAGGCTGCCATCGAGCAGTGAATCCGGCTGATGATGATGGTTGTTAAGTTTGGTTTGGGTGTGCCGGTAGGCGAAGTGACCTGCGCAAGTTGTAACGCCATTTCTGGTTTTGGAAAGTAAAGCGAGAAAAAACATTCTACCGCAAGAGTAAGTAACTCTGGTCGATCATTTTGCACGTGGTAACTACATTTATTATCTACATACAGTCATACACAGTTACAGGTTACAGTTGTTGGCAGGGCTGCTACCTATTATTAGTATACTTTAACTGAATAAAAATAATTATACTAATTACAATAGTTTTCATAGAAAGTTATTGTTATTAATTATATTTTACCTGAGTGATTTTTGACATGTGTTTCGGACTATAAACCCATCTTCGAAATGGTTGACTATAACTTCGAGCGTCCCGAAGATAGGTTTATAGCCCAAAATAGCTGTCAATAAAATTGACTTATAAAGAAAAATTAACAAAAAATATTTTGTTTCAAAACTATTATAATAGAGTTCTACCACGTAAACCAATTCAATTAATATAGTTCAATTGATTTATTTTTTTTATTTTTAAAGCACGGGTGGTGCAGTACTAACAAAACTGCTTCTAAAACAGTGGGTCGGGGTTCGAATCTATTGCCTGATGAGTATAGCGAATGAGTTTAGCGACTACTTCTTTGTAAAAAAAAACTATATTACGATAGTCTCCAGTATGTGATTTGAACCCCGTAGAAAAATTATCTTCTTCTTCTTCTTCCACCCTGTCACGTCCCAACATTGGGGCATAGAGCAAGCACAAGTTGGCGCCACTTCCCTCGGTCCATCGCCAACAATTATAATTCACGTTTATTTACTTGCTCTTAATAGTCTGTAGTTATAATAATAATTATATTTTTATCATCCATCATAACATGAACTTTTGATCCACTACCAGATAAAAGACTTTCCATGTAATCTCCACTTTTCTCCGTTCTTAGTATTTCGTTGTCATGTAGGTACTTCCACTAAACTTGATTTTCTTCATTTATCAAATAGA
This sequence comes from Rhyacophila brunnea, assembly GCF_057557595.1. Classification (NCBI taxonomy): domain Eukaryota; kingdom Metazoa; phylum Arthropoda; class Insecta; order Trichoptera; family Rhyacophilidae; genus Rhyacophila; species Rhyacophila brunnea. The sequence goes on along the minus strand of NW_028232751.1, from coordinate 34,712,482 downwards.
CTTTTGGTCGCACTTTAGGTATCTTAATATCACATGAGTACCACTGGATGATGCTGTTTATCCCAACGACAACCAACCGATTTTTCGATCCGTTCGCGTTATGCCAAACATACATTTCTACACACTGTGTCCGATATATATTATTTAATGTTACAGATAGAATAATTATTTTTGCGGAGATTACATTTCGCATGAATGTTGAAGTGAGTGACGGGTCATATTTTTATTTTTAGAGAGAGATTTAGTTGAATCTCTTCTATCAATTGGTGAATCTATTTCCTAAATAGGTTGCTTGATCGAAATACAAACTTACCTTACTATATAATTATTGTAGTTGACTAAAATTATTGGAGTATGAAAAACCTTCTCATTTTATTATACTTTATATAACTTTATGTTACCTAATGTATGTAATGATTTTGGTTTATGTTTAGTTGCATTATGAATCAAACATATTGTATACGTACAACTTAACAATGCTATATAATAATTATCAAGCATTACCGTTACAACAACATAATTATTTTTTACCTAGATATGATACATATTATGTTTGGTACAGCCCTGAAGCGGAATAATCATAAATTAATACAGAAATCGAACGCAGTAACAGCCTCTTACAGCTGATCGATTTTCCAAAACTTGAAGCCAATTATTATTGTTTCTGTTTTATGTTAATTTTAGATGTATTTAATTACAATAATGTCGGAATTTCATTATAGTACAATCTAATTTATTGACTGCATAATATTGACTTATTCAATTGCGAATGGAAATGTTATCATCATCATTGTCGGTATAACAACCTGTCTCTGATGTTTTCCCCCACATAAATCAGTTCCATCGCATTCTAGGTATTTATTGAAAGGTCCCACCACTCAACTGTCTTCATGCTAATACAGCAGCAACACGCGGTCTATATTAACCAGGGAACAGCATATTATTATCAACTGTACAAATTGGACCGCTACGCATTATAGACAATCATGTTTAGAACTCTTTTTGAATATTCATATGAATGTGTTTATGCGGCCGGTAACAACCACGTTTTCCAGCTAGTACGCCACTGCATCAAATGGGATACGAATGTTTGATGTATTTGTTGAAAATATGTAGATACATAATATTATAATATTGTGATGATAGTTACAGAGTCTGTTATCTAAATACATTTTTGAAACTTTTACGGTTCGTTGTTATTTTAAACGAAGAAAAAATGAGAAATAACTCGTAGTGGAACCGTAAACAATTTTTAAATCATAGAAACCATATTTTTCCATTGGTTAAATAATATATTATGTTTCCGACTTTGTGACCAAGCTATGATTGTATGCCACTAATGAAACGAGCTGGATTCGATAGTCAATTAACTAAAAAAATGTAGTAAAGTACTGAATTTACAATATTTAGAACAATTAATATAAAAGGTAATTCACTTTATAAAATCGGTATTGAATATCCATATGCAGTGGCTCTGGACCGCCCCATATTACATTATGCTGTATAGGTAGGTAAGTTTATTTTATTACATTGGATGGTTAAATACCGATTACAACAATTGTGTTCGAAGGAAAAGGTCCATTGTATGTAACCAGTGACATTCCATGGTGGTAAGCAGGTCATGCGTTACTTAGGTTCGACAAAATATAAAGAGCGACATATGAAGGAACAAATACGATCATTGCAACTGTTGGAACCTGTTTTCCGTGCTGTTGATTTGATGGAAAGTACCAACATCTTAGTTGTAAAACACCACCAGAGGGGACCTCCATACTTATCAGCGCCTCATACCTTCACGTACTTAAAACCACCGCTCTTTAGGAACAGGTTTTGTATAACAACTCTAATATTCAGTAGATTATGTGTAAGTATGTCATTTTCTTTAAAAACATGTTGCATTTGCTGTTTAGTCAAAGGTAATTTTGCATACAATTATGAAATAAAATTGAAAGGGGACGGCATGCTAAGTCTGACTAAGGGCGGCACGGAAGTCGCTGTATGTAACACTTCCAAAAAGTAACTGAGGATGTTCCATACATCGTAATGGCATATTACACAATCTGATATCTCCAATCTATAATACATTAATCGATTCTGTAATCGTACTGTTCAGTTTCACCTGCACTGTCGCTTTCAACTCGACCATTGTTCGGCGAATCGGAAATCGATTTTTTCCGACCGCATCGATGTAAGCGAGCCGACATATGTGTGTAGCCAGGGGCGGATTGGTGATCTGCGACTGGTCCGAGAAAATGTCTAGTCAATCAGTCCACAAATAAATTATTAATTTTTAAATAAAAACAGCTGAGACTCGACCCGGAAAAAATCTATCACTACATAAACTAATAACAAAATTGAATGTGTACTTAAGTTTGAAAATAAAACTTTTAGAATTGACATAATAAAACTCTTTATTAAAATGAAACAACTGGCAAAAATGAAGTTATCACTTTTATTAGTAAACAAATCAATTAAATTAACCAGAGCGTTGGAGCGGAGCTTGAAGCAGGAGCACGGAGCACTGGAGCAATGGGATTTTACCCGGAGCAGGAGTGGAGCCGGAGCACCAAAAATTTGTAGTGCTCCACTGCTCCGGACGTTTCTTATTATTATTAAAACTTCGTCCTAAAATCCAATGAAAATAGTATATTTTGACACTTTGCAACACTGGAATTATTTGAAATATGGCAATACTGCCGAGTGATATATAATCTCACTTTTTTCATAGAAGAGGAAAATAATGAGAGAAGATTTGCTCTCGGAATTTTGTTTAATAGAATTAATAGTGAAAATGACGATTATTTTAAAACAACTTATTTTTTAACATTTGTGTAAGGACATACTTATTAAAACTTTTTACCCGGAGCGGAGCAGACCCTGGAGCGGGTCTGGAGCAAGTATTAAGTCCCGGAGCGGAGCAACTCAAAAAATGGTCTGCTACAACGCTCTGAAATTAACAATAAAAATTAACGAGAACTATGAACCCAGTGCTGTTGTACAAATTTGTCTATATACTTTATCCACGTTATCCTCCTTAAACCACCTTAAACCTCTTAACAAAAATCCACCCTGTCTACTTTGGAAAACTATAATGTAAAGATTGTAAAGTGTAGACACGGAGACATTTATTTATAAACAATTAAATACCAGTGCCGATACTCACTATTGAGTTTATAAAGTTACAAATTCGACTACATCTTGCTACGAATCTGAATGAATCGTTTTCTTAAATATTGTAATACCTACATAACAGTAAAAATACTGATACCACGAAAAGTGAACCGGTAGCCCAACAATAAAACCTGGTGACATCAACGCATGGTGCGTGCTGAAACCGGCCTTCCATAATAATGAAATTAATCTAGACTCCTTTTCTTTTGTACCTTGTACCCAGTGACGTCCCTAGATAAAATGCCGCCCCTAGGCAGCGCCAAAATCCCGCCGATTTTTTTTATAGATTATTTTTATCATCCTTTCATGAGTCCAATATCTAAGAAACGTGTTGTATGAATCATTACTAACGAAATATCAGACTAATTATTCGCAATTTTGCACGTGTCGTTTTTGGTCACCGAGGACGTCGAAGGGCAAAGGAAGTAAACTAGATATCGCAAACCCGGCAAAACCAGTGAGTTGATTTTTTTAATTTTTAAGATATTTTCGTTATTACTCTGTTTAGGTAGCTATTTCTATAGATATAATCTAAATGATTTTATTCGATTTGCCACCCTTCGAGTAACTGCCACCCCCAAGCGACGCTCAATCTGCCTACCCCCACGGGACGTCACTGCTTGTATCTTAAAAGTTACTACACCTACATACATTCCCACAGAATAATAGTTGCACTGTTTATCTAAGTGGTCATAAATTAAAACAACCCGGCCAAAAATGGGTTATCCTGTCCATAAATATCATAACGTTCTGCATAAATATCTTTATTAAAAAATATTATAAAGAAAATTTCACTTATCGCAGAATATATGAGTGTGAATACTATACATATAAGTATATTATGTACTTAAATAGTATTTTATAATTTAAAAAACCTATAGCTTGCGTAGGTATATAATATGGTGTGTAGTTTTAATTCATAATCACACACAAACACAAAAGTGTCAGTTTGTATACTGTACGGACTGGATACTTTCCGCATAACTACGTTCACTTATACTAGGACCCAGGGGCGGCTCTACCTTAAGGGTTCATAGGGACCATCCCCACATCGTTATCATGTCGAAAATGCGTAAAAAACGTCCGATATTTTTATCATTGTCATAATAGGTATACCTACTTAATTAAATGAATTATTTAATTTATTTCATCTATCTAAACCCGTCGCAATTTTAGAGAGATATTTATTATTATTATACAAATAAATAAAGCAATAATTGTTAATTATGTGACAACATAATGATGATTACGCAGTATTAAAATAACGTATTAAATTAAATACGCCCTATTTCACGGTGACACCTATGTACTAATTAACAAAGCTATGGCGTTTATTTTTCGCTGATCGGGGTCACTCAGTCCCATCCCGTCGCTGCGGTACAAATCTCTATCTACACAATAAGTGAATGCATAAGCGTTACTATACGCATACTAGGGACCGAATCAAATGACCCCATAGGTTAGTAAAAACACTCGTTGTATGTTGTTGTTCAAAACTAATAATGGTAAATCTATAATAACTATTATTGTTAATTAAGTTCATATTTTTAAGCACGATTTTTAGATGTGATTAAGTAACGACTCAGATAATCATATTATTTATTCTGAAAAATTACTCATTTCCTCATTAATAAAATCATATTATTATAAGTTAATATATAATAATATGAGAATGTAGGTAGGTATGAATATTTGATAATAATTAATGACTAAACCCCACCACCTAGAACGTCGTCGAGCCACCACTGACTAGGTACATAGACTGAAACGGTAGCCCAACAACAAAACCTGGTGACATCAACGCATGGTGAATTATATAACCGGCATTCCATAATAATGAAATTAATTTTGAATATTATTTGTTTACAGTGTCTTTTTACCTACCAGCACCCTATTACTATTATTAATTAATACTATATCCGCACCCTATTATTATGGCATGGGTACCGTAATTTTATATGAATTAATAACTTATAGAGATGTAGATTTTTGTTAAACTAATATGATGATGAACCCTATGATATTGCAGTCCCCTTTTCTTTTGTTTCTTCTACAATCTACAAAGTTATTGTACCTACATACATTAATATAAAAGAATTAAGCTAAGCGATCATAAATCAAGATGTTGATTTAAATTGAGTTTTCGTAAATGTGTAATATTAAAGTGTAAGTAAATTTTCACGTAAGTAAACTTGCTTTTGGAATTCGTTGGCTTACTCTGGATTTCTCGGATTTCTCCTAGCGTGATGCCGGACGAATACGCTCCTGTATAAACAAGCGTACATATATCTGCGACTGACTATTAATAAATTACATATGTGTGAGTATGATTAGTATTATCAAATAGTATATGAATAGAGTTTAAGATTATAAAACATTATTACATCCATTCCTTATTGTGAGTTGTAATTGAAATTTGTACCTTATCAATGGACTCGATACATACGGCATCATGGACCGTTTTAAGCTTTCACGGTTCTGGGTTAATTATAACTATTTTAGCTCCTGCAGGTATTAATCGGCACTACGGTGGCGAAGTGTGGAGCTAGGCTGTTGAGATCCGATATGAATAATGCATACTAAACGTTGTCAGTCGTACGTATTTGTTTTCATTGATTGCAGATAGTGTTGGTTAATTTTTAAATACTAATTAAACCTTGCGTAAACCTAGCCATAATAGATAATAGTTAAAAAAAATAATCGTAGGTAGGTACCTATATCTATTACGGTTAGGTTTGGACAGGGGAAACAAGAATTTTAAATAACTAACCAACACCTATAAATCAATAAAAATAATTAAGTATGACTGACAAAGTGTACACCATTTTTCTCGGATCTCTATAATGGCCTACCTTCACTTTGATAGTTTGGTTTAGAATGAGTTTACTTGAGCTTTAAAAACTAACCATGGCTATCTGCAATTTATATTCTTAGTTCAATTAAAAGCAATAAGTACCTATGACTTATTTCCTAGGGACGGTGGAATCTCAAAAGCACTTCACGCAAAACATACATACATATATATATATACACACATACATACAAGCACCAATTAGACAGAAGTGTGGCATTAATTAAGTGTCTGATACAATATTTATTATTTACATTCCTTTTAATAAAACAAATAGTCTGTCAACTATTAAGTTCTGAGATTCATTTTAAATATTTAACTGGTTTACTCTTACTAAAATATACAATCAGTAGGTACGATTCCAAAATACCATCATACATCAGGTCTATTGGTATACCTATATAAGAGCAGAAAGAAATAATTTGGACGGCTTTATACTATAATATAGACATATTAATTAAAGCTTAAAATTAAGATGTTAAAATTATGCAACACATGACGTGTACTACTAGTGCTAACGTAGGCATATGAAACAATGACCCCATAATATAAGAGAAATACAATAAGATAAGTGCAAGTGGCACGGAAAGGTGTACTTATCATGGCCCCAACAAGGAGGGGGGGGGGAGGCTGACAGGGCTCTAGCCTGGGGGCCAGGATAGCAGGTCAACCAGATATGTGAGAAAAACCACAAATTTGGTCTTACAATAAAAAAGTCACCTGCGGCGCTATTTTCCTTAATGATTATTAACGTTAAAAATATGTGGCTGTCCGATGTAATTTGATGTGATATTATGATGATTGGCATAATTAAATAAGTATCTTTATATCCTTTTTGTGCTATTTCGTGGCTCCGAAGGTTAGCAAATATCTTGATGGTTTGGTGTACGAATCTCGTGCATTGATGGCTGACAAAATAATTTCAAGCTTTGGTAGTCATCAACTGGAGAAGAAAACTAGAAGAAATCCAAAAATGCATCAGTAGCCTGATGCTGAGTACCTCCGCTACACGGAAATACATTGGAACACGTATATGTTTTACCTAAACCCTAAATCCAAGTCATATTAGATAATAGTAAAAAAATATTCATTTTTATTAAATATCTAAAATTATGCCATTAAACCATAGACAATTTTAGATATTTTATAAATAGAAGAATATTTTTTATCGTCAATTTGTTTAGTCTAGTATTCAATTATTAACGTAAGTATATTTTAACGTAATATATTATTTGTCTTACTAAGGTTAAAAATATAAATTAATAATTTAAGAAATACATATTAGTAATAAAATTAAATATAAAAATATTTGTCGGAAGTTGGATTCGAACCCACGCCAACAGAAATTTAATTACATTTTTATACAATTACTGCAGCCTTAGACCACTCTGCCACTGCTCGTAGCGATTATGTGAAAAATTGTAATAAAATAGTAATGGTAACATTTTGCGTTACACTAAAATTTGGTGCACAGAATTTTATTTTAATGTCACGGCGAGGGGTAAAACATATACTTACATGTTAATAATTCACATGTAGAATTAACTGTGTTTCCTAACTTACAAAATGTTAATTGGCTATTATAAAAGGAATTCGCGATCAGTGCTTCATAATAGTGCAGACCACTTAATAAATCAACTGGATTTATTTAAAAATCGCTAAAAATACACGGAAATTAACCCTGAGGTTCCGTGGAAACCATTTGGGGAACACAACTGTAGAAAATTACACTTTCATTAACATAAGCGATGGGTAGGGGGTCATGCCATAGATCCAGGCCTGAAGGCTATGGTTCCTATAGTATATTAGGTGTACTGCGGAAAGACTAAAAGTTGCCAAAATGAGAAACCCAAGGCATACCAAACTATCAATCATATTATAATATGAATTTGAATATTGTATATTGACAGTGCGTCGACCATTATAAATACGGTAGGTTAGATTAGCAATATCTGACTTTAAGAAATAGTTTTATATGAGTTGTGAGAAAAAGTACTCGCTCTGTCAAGAAAAAAATAATAATTGTTATTTAAAGAAAAATAATAGTTAATTCACACGTCATTATTAAGAAAAAAATCTCTCTAATCATATTTTAATCGAAATATGTTGATAAATAATTGTGATTTACGGATGAAAACAGGTAAAAAAAGTTTGTTTTTTTATGCAAGTACAGGGCTAGAAATGGACCGGAACGCACCTGAGCGCCATTCCGGTTCGTGAAATCTGTAAAGTTATCGCTCCGTCTCGTGGACAAAATAATTTGACCGTCTGAGCTAGATATGCCATATAACAAAAAAATCTAGCAAACTTATGTTTATAAAATACACATAAAATTTGATAACCATGTTAATTTTCGAACGCTCCGGTTCGTAATCTTTTACATTTCGAGCGCTGTAGTAAGTAACATAATATTATGTACATTTACACTCAGGTCTGATTCGCAGTTATTTAATTACTTACCTTTCCCGTGTCAAGGTCATTTAGTATGATACTCTATGTAGAATGTAAATTATAACATACTTGCACGTAGTTAAGATTTATTGCTGTGTTGTATTAACAGACACATTAAGTGAAATTTTATCTTCTATAAATACACTCCACCGATATATAGATAATTATACCACTTTCCATTTTATTTACAAAAAATACCTAAGTACTTAGACGATAATAACAGGAAGTGCATGCTGAATACGATTTCAATCAAATTACTTACCTATAGTACGTTTATCAAATTCATAAAGTCCCATTATGCTGCAATTATAAAACTATGCGGGGTCGTATTTATATATACGTACTTGACGTAGCTACAATTTGGCCAACATTATCGATGTAATTTTGTTGACAGTCAAACCCATGGCCCCCGCGGCTAGGATGTTTGATGCCCCCCCCCCTACCTATCGCTAGGGGTAAAGTGTGACGTGCTGCAGTAGCGCATTTGTATTTTCAATATGTACATCCATTTGAATTATGGAATTGTCGAGTATCGGCATACAGCTATAAAATTGCGTCGTACAATCAAATATATATAATTAATAATATTATAGTAGTAAAACAGCGCCGCAGGTGACTTTTTTTTACTATTAGAGCAAATTTTTGATCTATGTTTATCTCACTTATCTGGTCGACTCGTCACGCCGGGCCCTTCTTGAGCCCTGCCCTCCAGGCTAGAGCCCTGTTAGCCCTTTCTTGTGGGGGCCATGGTCACACTATACAATAATGTTCTTTCTTGCTACGGTGGACGGAGAGTTGCTTTGCTAGTCATGTAAATTCAGTCAAAGCCCATTTGAGTGCATGGCAACCGCAGTTTTGGGTAACTGCTCCTAAGACATTCCTAGTCATAAAAAAAGCTTTATTTCAAACGTAGGGTCCCATGAAATGCCTGATTAGGACCGGGTGTGGTGCAGTGGCTAAGGGTGAAGGTAGATTGTTAAGATACGGCATGAATTAATGGTGCACACTAAACTTTGTGAGTCAAACACATTAAATGTGTTTTGACACAACATTTGCTTTTATTGAACTAAGACTACAATGTGTAGACTGTAGATAGTGCCTAATCCAAGCCATAATAGATAATAGTAAAAAAATATTCGTTTACCTATAAAATATCTAAAATTATGCAATTAAACTATTCATTTTTTTTAGATATTTTATAGATTAAAGACTATTTTTATCGATTTTGGTTGGGTATAGGAAGAGCTTAATGATTTGAAAAAAACTATCCAACACTATCTGTAATAATGTATCATTAATTCAACGAAAACATATAAAAGTGTGCACTATTTTTGTCGGATCGCCCATAGTATACCTTAACCATTATGGTTTAGTTTAGGCAGGGTTTAATTGAATTTTAAAAACTAACCAGCACCATAATATGCAAATCGTATTCTTAGTTCAACGGAAACAAATAAGTATGACTGACAAAGTTTAGTGTGCACTGTTTATGTCGAATCTTAACAGCCTACCTCCACCCTTCGCTACTGATACTCTGTAATAATATATTTAATAGCAGACATGATACTGTCCTGTCTAGATATGTGTGTAATGTAATACATCAAAGAGTTCTGATTGAATCCTCCTTTAATTTTACACTTTTGTTATAGGAAAATAAATGTTTTTATAATATAACTTTTTGACACTCTTTGTTGATATCAGACACTTGATTGAATCATCACGCTAAGGCCCGTTTCAGACGGGACACCGGTGTCGCGCTCGATATAATATAGGAGGCCTTTGTATTCGAATAAAGGGGCCTTTGTATTATGTTTTTGAACGCCCCAGATCTAGTGAGTCAACGCGTGTCCGGTACACTTTTCCGTCGGCCGCTTCATTCTCAAGCCGCCCACTACATACACTATACACTTGTTTTTATCACCGCAGCCAGTTTTATGTTTTCATTTATAATGCGAAATTATGCGTTGACTCATTAGCTCTGGGGCGTTCATAAACATAATATAAAGGCCTCCTATATTACATCGAGCGCGACACCAGTGTCCCGTCTGAAACAGGCCTTAGAATCCGCTAAAAGCATCTCACCGCGAATTAATATTTATGACGACATGGTGCGATGACAGCGTCACGTTGTCATCGTAGTTACACAGTATTGACATTTTTTTTACACATTTAATACTTAGTACCTACATTAATATTAATAAAACTAAATACGGATTAGTTAAACAAAAAAAAAACTGGTTAGCATTAAGTTTATGTCGATAAGAATATAATATCATGAAAGTCTACTGATCATACACGCTCAAATAGACATCACTGACTACTCCATCAAAAAAAAATAATGAATTAATAAACGCTTATAAACAGCTGCATAATATAATATTATATGATACACATAAGAAAGTCGTAAATCATTTTTTTTTTCGATCCAAAAAGCAACAATTGCCGCTGTTAGGTTCAAAGTCGGTGACTTACATATTCCTCTATTTTGAAATAATCGCAAAAAACCGTCAAGCACATTTAGGACCACAAATAAAATATTTTATTTTCACAAATATATTACTTAATAAACAATTAGAAAAAAGCGAATATCAAAAAAAAAAATGGTGGCTTATGAATACCTTATATTAAATACTTATTATACACCCACGATGGACGCGCGGTTGAACCGTCGGTCTATCGCGTCGTGTGTCCCAGGTTCGAATTTTAGGTCTGACAAGTACATATATTGTCTTTCAATTTGTGTATGAGTCAGAGTATGGACTTAATAGGTTGAGCAAGTGGCTGAAATCCATTTCTCGGAAAAACAAAAGCTGTTAATTTAATACAAACCACTCTGTAGAGGTCCATATGATCTTATTAGGATCGGACATGGTTGAAAAAAGAATTAAAAACCTATACGATAACGATTTTGCAATCAACCTCTGGTTTCATTCCATTTAACTAACAAAGGCAACTGGATTTGATATTTTATGAATATATAATATACGAACTACTTACAGACTTAAGAATCAAGAAAAATATCAAAAAAGTAAAGATGGAGGTTACCGACTTTGAAATTAATGGCCTCAATTCTACTGTCAGATGTTATATTCTAACAATAAAGCCGGTTTTTAATCAATATGAGTATCTTTATAATATACTGAATAATATTTTTTAAGATATTGTAGGTATAACACTATTAAATCTAAGGTATTTAAGACAAAAATGTAAGAATGTCCATTCATCAATAATTTATTCTGTATGAATTTTGGCAACCTCCAGGATATTCCTCTACGCCTGAAAGATCTTGCTCCAGTTTTCCTGTATTTAAGACCCGACGTGGTGGTTTGAAGCTATCTTAACTGAGATCTTCCCATTTTTCCGCTGCCTTCCACGTTTATTGTCATTCAATTATGAGTATCATAAATATATATTTACACATACACATTAATTTGTTTATATTTTGGTGGTAGATGATGTGGAGGAGATAGAAGGTCGTTGTTACGTGGATGTTGGAAGGAGAGTTTATTTATCGTTACAAGGATACAATAATTCTTTAATAAAGATGCCAGTGTGCGATTATAATCGCGGGTAATGATGTTCTGATGAGATCGATGTGATCAAAAGATTGATTATATTAATGAACTGAGAGACTTGATTCGATTGGAATGACGGTTGAATGTGCTGAGAGAAGAACTCGTTACAAAATGGTAGTGCGTCTTGTGACGGACTCAATGAGTGAGTGCGGATTCATGAATTGTCCTTCCAATTTATATAAATGCAGTAGATATATTACAAGATATATTGTCTTGTAATATATATTGTTGTTAAGGAAATGCTGACAGTCATTATCGCTTTATTATTTTGTTTTGACAACAAAACATACATATTAAAGTGTGTATTAGTATTATGATTGCTACAATATTATAAATGTTAAGAAGTTACTGTCAATAAAAATTGTATTTGTATTTTTTATTTAATTATCATGAATTTTCAACAAGAATTATCAGTAGGCATATAAAATTAATAACATTTCATGGAAATCACACTTAATTCAATTTTATTAAAAATGTTTATAATGACATAAATAAAATGTGTCTGTTTCTTGCCTCACGGATACTATTGGATCGCTGAGTACACAACCGGAATAATATGCATGCCCATATTATATATTTCTACCATTTCACGATATCGTGTAAACATCGTGTATGTATACCTACTCTTGTTTACTTAATTGACCATAAATGGACTACTGATCCTTCCGTGTTCTTAAGTTAAATGTCATTGTTCTTTTTTCTTCCACTTTCGCTCCCCAGTCGGAGCATAATGGATACAACCCCTTTCTCGACTTCCACCTTTACCTTTCATGAAATTTCACGCTACTCTTGGATACAAGGCAATGTTTCAAAATTAAACTGAATGAAAATGCCGCCCACTTATGTTTTTTATTTCAAATATATGTAAATCTTTAACCTATAATATTTAATTATTTCTCATGGTTACATGTAAATTGTAAGTATTACATTTCACAGTAGCACAGTTCGCCGTGAGCTTTCTTATCCGAAAGAGATAACCGTACACTATACGGTCATCTATCTATATAGCACTGATATGTTCTGTATTTCTAATTTAATTACATACATAATATTTTCTACTGTATTTATTTCGGTACCCTTTTATTTCGGTAGTTTTTATTACGTATTTTATAAGTGTTTTCGGTACAAGTCGGCTTGCAGGAAGCCACGCGGGAACCACGTCAAATTTCACAGCCGATTTGGGCAAAATTCATGAATTTAAGAATAAAAACCTAACCTAACCTAAGCTAATAAATAATCCAGTATATCGGCTATGTTAAAAATTTGTTTGCCGCTGGCTTCCTGTAAACCGACAACAACCATGTTTTATTAAGACTTGAATTTTATCTCACTACTATACGACGCAAAGAGGTTGGACGGTCTTTAATATACGACCATATATTTCCAATACAACATTTCACGCTGAAGTGTGATACGGCAAACTGCCGTATCACACTTTAGTTACGTTAGTTACACAAATTTCTCATAGTTATCTTGAACGAATGAATCTAATAAGAAAAATATACTTCTGACATGCGTACGTAATGACGTTTACTTTAACTAGACTAATTTGATAGCGTCTCAGGAAAAATACTTTGTAGGTAACCTATTCATAAAAATTGTTTTATTCTTTCCAACCTTTATTTGCCACCCCTAAATATGTCGTCCTCAATACCGCATTATGACGTGGCGATTTTTGTCATTCAACTGTATTGTTTAATGTTGAACAAGAAATCAAAACTAATGTATCTTAAGTTAAACTGATAGTCGTAATCAAGATTATCCCAATAGAACTTCGGGCCTTTGCGTCAATCTTCCATGGCCTGCACATTCATACCATGCCAACTGACTTTTACATTTTCTACGGTGGAAAGATCGACATGCGATGCGAAATGCGAAAGATTGACTTTAACTGTTTTGAGGCCCCTTTTAAATCTACTGTCAAATCGACTCGATCGCGTCAAAGATTATCACAATTGCTTAGGATAACGTACAAGCACCTATTAGCAATGATTAGTTTTGCGTTGAATATTTTATGGGTGCCAAAGTGGGAGCTCACTTTTGTGTCCAAATACCTACGTTATACGTGCAAACAGTATTTCGTATTTTGTATAGACGGTTCCGTCTATATCAATATGTTGCCCTAATTGGATGCACCTACTTCTTAGCCTGATAGATCATATTGTGTATTCTAGATATAGATTTGACGTGTGGTAATAATTTGTTGCATGTAATTAACGATTGATACATCAAAGAGGACGTTATAAGAATACTATGTTTGCATCTGTTTACCATGTCGATATCATTATGGCTTCCCAACACACATTAACATTATTGTGCATGTAATAAACAGAGTGTCCGTAAAAGTTTAGACATAAACTCAAATATTATAATTCTAATGGATTTAAGTTTTGTACATACTATTCTATAATATATTATATTATATTTTCATAGATATACTCGTATAAGCATCGTTCAGAAAAAAAAGAAATTAATTTCGTTAATTCAACATTTTATTAGAAGTTCATTAATATTCTTCTTCCTTTGCTCAGTTCTCCACTCCATTTGTTGACTTGATAAATCTTAGAGCTTTCAAGTCTATATATGTAGGCCATCAAACCACTAAATTCTTGGTATACTCGGCTCCATTTTCCTTCTGGACCATTAAACGTGAGTCGCTTTGTTACTGCTTTTTCATCCATAAGCAGTGGCGGCTCGTGGATAAGATATTTGGGGGTGCTGCGGTTGATTAAAAATAAAAATAAATGTTTATTTGGATTATATTTTACTATTAACATCAAAATTAAACATAAACTATTAATTATATTAATAATTAAAATAAAGAACTTTGCATAAATTGCTTGCAGAAATAATTTTTAACAATGTTAATAAATCATTATAGCTATATTTCTTTCCTCGCTGTGGCGGCCGTGCTCACGTGCGATGCAGAAACGGCGAAAGTATATTCGTCTATAGGCGAAATAAATCGGACTGTCTGACCCGCAGTACTGATTAAGCTTGCCAGCTGCGAGCCCCGCGCCCCACGCTCCCCTTCGTCAACTCGAGCAAATTCTATCGGAAACGGTACTGTGCAAAATCAAGTACCAACCGCGTTGTATGATAATATTATTGGACATTGGATGTATCGGTGCGCGGGCGAGCTTATTACACGCTTAAATAATATTGATATTTTGATATAATATACATAAGTTTATGTATATTATAATATTACATCTGCAGTTCCGCAGTGCAAATGGATGAGCCGCCACTGTCCATATCACGTGTCACAAAGATATGATAACGACGAGAGTAAAGGATTCCGATTATAGAATAGGTTCGGTGCGCACACAATGGAGGGTGGTTTGGGTCCGAACGATCACAGAAACGAAAGAAATCCTAATTATTTAGGTAAATGGACTATTACTTCTACTTATTTCTCGCCAGGACCTCATAACAAAGGATCGCGACACGGATGATTTGGCTATGTCGTACAGCCAATCAACGGGCTGGCTCCACTCCTTTCGGAATTCTACTATACGCAACACAGGTGGCTTTCTTAAAGTGTTGCAACCATCCGGGGCATCCAATATTTGCATTAATATTCCGATGCGGCATATCTGAAAGACAAGACAGGGCGGACGACACGACACTCAGACGGACACAAACGATCCTTATAATTATGACCGTTAAGCCACGTGCATTCGATAACCACTTATGGATGCGAGATGTCGCAATGACTCGTAGGTCTCAAAGTGCGGAGTGTCTGGGTATTAAGAATATATCTGGAAAAGTGCTGAATTGTGAAAAGCAGTAGTAACTGCTAGATTTTATTACTACGCCGCCGCCTTAAAAATAATAAAAAATATATAATAGATATTTTTTCAAAAAGGACCCTTCCAAATCATTTTTTGGCGTGGTTTCCAATACTGAGCACTAAACTTTCTGGAGAAGTTAGCGGAGTCATCCAGCAAGTTGTTTTTAAAACAAGTTCTACTGGATACTTACCAGACCTTACGAACATCTGTGGTATTCTTGTAGAAATGGTAAAAGTACATTTTTTGTCTGTAAAAATAGTTTTTGAAATCTTTTTACACGAAAAGATTTATATTAGACAATCTATATTTCCTTCTATAAATAATAATTATCGAAGCACATTTTATGACAATTCATGATATAATATGCGAACTACATTTTTTTCCGTATTTTTATTATTGTTTGTATATATTTATATTGATTATAATTTATATTTATTTGATTTCCTGTGCACGGTGTAAGTAGGTATGAATATAATATGTAAATGTCAGCGATCTCTTTTATTCATTTGCTTACCTATATTCGGCAGTCAACATTGTTTTGGTAGTCGTGCATTTTACCAGTGTAGGTAAGTACATGGGTACGTATCTACCTACCAGTGAAAGTCAAGATTCATTGTGTCATGCCAAAGTGGTCCGAACTTGATACAGATTATTCACTAACGCCTGCCCTGGAATTTAAAACGATATATTTCTGTTAGAAATATAACAATAACCATTAATTATTTTTGTCGTTATCGCAATGTAATTTAAAATATTTTTCTAAACAAAGTTGTTTTCAAAGAAAACATTCTTCAATTAAAAAATATTTTTTGATTCTATACCTATGTCATAGTGAACACCAATAAAATAATGTTTTTCGGCTCCGGACCGCCCCCCCGGAGCGAAAAAAAATGTACATATTAATCGTATTAAATAAAAGGATTGCTTTTAATATACTGCATATCTCAAACGCGGTACAGCACAGCGCGGTTGATACAAACAGACACTAGTGCCATTAATTAGGAACATTAGGCCACACGATAACCACATATGAATGTGACATGACAAATCATAGGTGAAGATCGCACCAGTACCTGGGAGCGTGTGGGGTCATTGTGGAAGGGGTCTAGGACGATTTGGCACCGGACAACTGGACGCCACGGAATTCGAAAATAAATAGACGTTAGGTACTTATAGATACTTTAAAAAAAATATTTATATTATTATTTATAATTAAATGATTATATTATGATTTAATAGTTGGTGAGAATGTAAATATGCAGACGTAAATAATGATTGAATCGTGCATATGTTTAAGTTCAAACAAAAAAAGAGTTTTTTATTTTACATAAAGCCTTAGGCATGGTAATTCTCAATCCGCAATAAAGAATACATTATGTTGAATTAAAACTACTAAGTAGTAGATAGAAACTGATTAAAATCAGAAGGAACGAGCGTCCACATAATGAGGGCTAAAATCTTTTTTATACTAAGAGTGGTTGTCAACGATTCGTAAAACTCATTGGCACGTGCATTGAAATAACAAAATGCATCATTTTTCTATCCACAGAATCAAAGTTGGCACCGAATATAGGTTTAGCGATGGTCGCTCTACCAACTGGGTACAATTTAAAAGAAAAGTGGGTACTGTTCGGTTATCAGGAATACAGCGTAAAACACATTTTAAAAATAGCCTATAAACTGGATTATTTGTTAGGTTAACCTAACCAAACCTAACCTAACCCAACCTAACCTAACCTAAACTAACCCAAACTAACATATAATCCAGTATATCGGCTATTTTCAAAATGTGTTTTCCGCTGTATTCCTGATAACCGAACAGTACCGAAAAATGAATGTTTGTTGAAAAATTCGTATCAACTTCTTATGATATTTTTATCAATAAAATTGTACTTAGTTAAGTATCAACAATATGAGTGGGGAACAATCTTACATTAATAAAAATAATAATAGTTAAATATAACATTAAACTTATTCGCCAAATAAAACTAAATAAACACAATTTTACCGAATGTATTTAAAAAAAGTAATCTGTTTAAATATATACAACTCTCGTTAGGTGTATGAATGTATTAGGATTTCTTTTCTATTGTTGATAATTGATGTACGTCGTAGTAAATTAACAAGTAATTGATGTATAGTCCATTTTGTCTGAGTGTTAAGACAGTTTTCCCATGATAATACTTAATTAAGAATAAGAAACAAACAGATTTGTGTTCTTTTTAATTTTAACTACGTCCATTGTTGAAGTTGCTAACAGCTGACTGTTAATTTTATTGTCTTATGAATTAAGATTTACGAGTCTAACATTGGGCACAGTTTGTTTAAAATTCGTTTTCATCCAGTTACAATGTGCACTGATTAATATATTTTAACAATACAAATTATCGCTGACCCCGCTAATGCTGTAATATATTCAGACTGTACCCACAATGAAGGAGTGGACTAAATTTCCGTTTCTAGATCTATTGATCGGGGGGTCGATTCTTGTGCCTAATCCAAGTTTATATCATCATGTTAACATCAGCCGGGGTCAGTGACGTCCCTAGACAAAATGCCACCCCATTTTTATACAGTATTTTTTATCATCCTTACATGACCCCAATATTTATGAAATGTGTTGTATGGATACATTACTAACAAAATATATACCAATAAATCCAATTTAAATGCCATCTCTACTTCAATAAACAATATTGCGAGTCCACGATTTCAGATACATTTAAAAATACACCTGACAACTTTCAAAACACGCTAGGTAAGTACATATGTGGGTACCTACCTATAATTCAAAATATAATTCGCAAATCTGCACGTGTCATTACTGGTCATCAAGGACAACAGAAGTAAACTAGACATCGCGAAACCGACAAAAACAACACAGTCCTGTTAAACCTTTTATGTTAATTCTTAATACATTTTGTTTCCAACCAGTGAGCTGATTTTTTTTAATCGAAGGATATTTTCGTTATTAGGTACTAAATTTAGGTACCTATTTCTATATAATATACCTAATGATTCTCCTCGATTTGCCGCCCTTCAAGTGACTGCCGCCCCCAAGCGACGCTCAATTTTCTTACCCCCATGGGACGTCACTGGCTGGTGTTAATCCACTACTGGACGAAGACCTACATTAGCTCCTTCTACTCTTTTCGGGCCTAACTTTCAAACTACTCCAGTCAGCAAACTTTATGAGTTCGTTTATCCAGCAGGTTTTATGGCATCATTATGGTAGTGTAGTCCCCCTTGATTATGACGAACGACTTCTATCTAGATCTAGCCTATGTCCATTACATTTGCTTAGCAACCTATATCACACAGTGACTCTTGTCTGACTAAAGTTCATATATTGGTTTTTAAATGTGTCTTTCCAGTGTATTTTCCCAATGAACTGAATACTCTAATTTGGAACGTAAATTGTAAAAAGGGTAATTTACGTTACTAATACTGGTACAGAGTGATCGATCATACTCGATAACTCGAAGCATTGGTGACGCGTTTACAATACATTTTGAGTGACGGTGACGTGTAAAATACACAATACATTCAAAAGAGGAAAACAATGAAAACGATCAAATAAATAAGCGATAAATGAATCATACACTTTCTTAATTAAAATAATAATCCATCGTATGTTTCTTTGTTTTAATACGTTTTTTTCAATAAATCTGGATCACTACAACTTTCTAGTTTCTAGACTCCGATGGATAGGTCATCTAGTAAGAACAGGCAGTGCTCAATCGCCAAAAGGGGTTTCTTCAGGAGCGGGTCTAGTGGTAAGCGGACTAAGCGGCCGCGTGGGGCCCCGAGATCTTGGAATGTCTTTAAGAATTGTCTTACAGACGGATTTTGATAATTTCTGTGATTGGGTGCAGTTTATCGTTTACTTTATTATGGTCTCGCTACTAAACAGTGGAATGCGAACTATTGAAAGGTTCTATCCTACTGAAGTCATTAGAAAATTTCATCAATAATTTCAGAGAATAATATGAAAAAGTTGAAAAAGACGCAATTGATTTATCAAGATTATCCTTTAATGATGAATATGGACAAACTCGCAGACAACAAAAAAGAAAAATGTTTATTTATGAAAAGAAAGAAGTCGGACATGAATTTACAACTAGAGAAGATTTCAAGGTAAATTCATTTTATGTCATATGTGACCAAGGCAGAACTATCGCAAAGAACACAAACATAGTAATAGAGCCTTTACGAATATTTTTTGATTGGAATCTATCAATGGAAGAAAAAAAGAACGCAAAAAAAAGTTGATGGATATTTAAAAAGAGGACATTGATGTTTGTAAGTACTTTTGAAAATGAATTTGACAATTTTTTAATATTTCTTAAAGAAAACAAGGACACTATTAAAACCACACCAGACATCTATCAAGCCGCCAAAGAAATATCTTGCACATTCCCAAATGTAGAAATATTATTGATTTTTTTTTAACAATCCCCTATCTAATGCGTCAGGTGAAAGATCTTTTTTCTGTTTTAAAGTTTGTAAAAAAATATTTGAGAAGTACTATGGGAGAAGAAAGATTAAATAGCATGGCCATTTTGTATATAGAGCAAGAAATTTTAAACCGAATTGACACTGCCAAAATAATTGACGAATTTGCAAGAAATAAAGCAAGACGAAAATTTATTTAAAAAATATGTTTTTTTATTTTATTTCTATTATTTTTGTCATATTTTATGTTAATAAATTAATGAGCGTTTCCCCGAGGGGCTCCGAAATTTTTACCGCTCAGGGCCTCCGCTTGACTTGATCTGCCCCTGGGTTTCTTGTAGTATGCCAATCGGTCGCAGATCTACCATGATAGGGGGAGATGCAGAAAGTTATTAGAGCAAACTAGGACATGATAAGCTACCAATGATAGTAATTGTTAAAATTTTAAATCTATGTCTAGAGCAGATATCAGCAATACGGTGCTTGTGTGGGATAAACTATACGTTCTTAGGTAAGATTCCGGATTTTTTTTAAATTCTCTTCGTTCAATCTTATCAATTATGATAAAAGTTTGAGTTTCATGTGCAGGAAAAATGTCAACCGTGGTGCAATTTAGTTTAGAAAAGAGAAGTATTATATATTTAATAATTGTGCATTACTACATAACTACATCGTTCAAAAAATATTATTATTATTTTAAAAATATAATTAAAAGAGAAAAATTTCTCAAAATGAGATGCCCCTTAGCATCGTGACCTTAACCTGGATCCGAGATTGTATGATTTGCCGATCCTTTCTCTGCTATGGAGAAATGAGCGCTAAATCAGGATATGTCATGGAGAGTTGAAGCTTTCAAGATGTAGCTGTATCCTCAAAATTTATTGGACTGACTGAATGTTCTGTTCGACTGGGAAAAGATCGAGAAGTTCTGGATAGTATCAAACCCAGAAAACTACCTCGATCACATTATGAGATGACACAAGTACAACTTTGCAGGAAAGATCAATGGTAAACATAGCAGAGGACGACGTCTCATTTCATTGCTAAGTAACTTCCGTGATTAGTATGAGTAGAGCTCTACCGAACTGTTCCGGGTAGTATAGCAAAGATTTGTGGGGGTCCAACTCCAAGCCATGTCAGCAAAAAATTCTCCGTAATTACAACAACGCGATAATCAGCGAGTTGCCCAATTATAGCATATCACTTCATCTACAGTCAACACATTCTGCAAGCGTGACATACGTCGGTCAGGGTTGACAACCCTAAACCTTGTCAGCGAAACGCTGCAAGATGGCAGTGATGCGACAATGCACATTACCCAATTGTGACTTACACCAATAGTAGCTTGCCGCAGTTTATCGAATATTCATTTCAATAAACTATAGCAAATCACAGTTGATTGAATATGGCACTCTACCAACACACCTCGGACGGTGGTACTCACTATCAGAATACCTCGGATTGGGCAGACCTCACCGCGTGTTACTTTCCACGGTTAATTTCACACCTGTCATTGTATTAAGTATCAGTAAATAAATTTTCACCTCGATCCACTCAACAACCTCCGGTCTATCTATCTCCAACGTCTTCACCCCAAAAATTATTATTTTTAATGGCGCTACAACATTGCTCTCCACCATTTTATTTCCATTACCCTGTAGCACTAGCAAGATACGAGGGTGGGTCAATAATTCCTTAGAAAAAAGCATTAAAACAGTTTTTATTTTTGTATTTTTTTTTTATTTCTCAACATAATCTCCTTGGAGCTCAATACACTTGGTTGGACGTTTCTCAATTTTTTTTAAACCGTCAGAAAAATAAGTTTTCGGAAGGTCCTCAAAATAAGCATTTGTCCGATCGATGACTTCTTCATTTGAAAAAAAACGTTGTCCACTTAGCCATTTTTTTAAGTTTGGGAAAAGGAAAAAGTCACTGGGGGCTAAATCTGGCGAATACGGTGGGTGGTCGACCAATTCGAACTTCAATTCTTCAATTTTAGCCATTGATCGTAAACATGTGTGAACACGGGCACTGTCCTGATGAAAGAGGATTTTTTTCCTATTTAAATGAGGCCGTTTTTCTTCAATTTTGTTTTTTAGCTGGTCCAATAAAGATGCATAATAATCCCCTGTTATTGTTTTTCCTTTTTCCAAATAGTCAACGAAAATAATTCCACGTGCATCCCAAAATACAGTAGCCATAGTACATAGTACATAGTACATAGTACAGTTTTCGCCTTCTTTGGACATGGTTCGCCTTTCGCAATCCACTGCTTTGACTGTTCTTTCGTCTCGGGAGTATAGTGGTGTATCCATGTTTCATCTACAGTCACAAAGCGACGAAAAAATTCATTCGGATTGCGTTGCATGAGCGACAACAGGGCTTTAGAGGCCACCACCCTATTGCGTTTATTGTCGACTGTGAGCAAACGCGGCACCCATCTTGCAGAAAAATTTTTCATGCCCAATTTGTCATGTAAAATAGAAATGACGCTACCTTTTGAGATCCCTGTAACCTCAATTATCTCACTCAACTTTAATCTTCGGTCACTTAACACCATATCGTGGATTTTATTGATCATTTCTGGTTTAGTCACCTCTACAGGACGTCCTGAGCGTGGTTCATCCTTTGTTGATGTACGACCACGTTTAAATTCATTTAACCAGTTATAAATAGTTGCAAGTGAAGGAGCAGATATGCCGTGAACTAAATCCAACTCATTTTTTATTTCCTTTGCTGTTAACCCTTTTATATTAAAATGTTTAATAACAGCTCTAAACTCAATTTTCTCCATTTTCCATTTTTCCATTTTCCACAAGCAATTTTTTTTTTTAAATGTACGAGAAACACACAACAACCCGACCAATCTGATTGAAACTTCGCAGCATACTGAATCGGTAGTGCCGCTGCATGAAAACAAACCGCTTACAGTACTAGTCGCGCCACCTGTCGGCTTTTCTAAGGACTTATTGACCCACCCTCGTACACCGATAGTCTATTCCTTTTCTACTCCATTCAAGTCGTGGACTCACGGCGTGTTGTCCCTCCTGCTTTGTTGACGATAAGCGCTTCGACGCTGATATTGTATCTATCATTCGTCCTTTCTATATGTTCCACCCATCAACATATTTAGATCTTTTTTTACATTCTTGAGATTTAAAAAAATTGTATTGCACTCACCATGAGGAAAAGATTATTGATCTCTGATCACGACGAAACTTTCCTCAAGATAGCTATAACTAACTCGTATTCATTCTCACTGTTACCATATAACCGATTTACATTGATATATTATGTATATTTTATCGACCGGTGTTTATTTTAAATTCTGTTATTATTAATACGATTGTAATTTTCTAAACAGAAAAAAATGTGAAACTGGCCCAGCGCTGTTCACGAATAAACAGCATATTAGCATTCGGTGACCGCAAAACTGTAACAATAAATAGATCAATTATGTATTTTTTTTGCAAAATTATTTTCAAAAAATATTCACCACATACCTACCACAAGAGAAAAAAGAATCGTTTTGAATTCCTAAAATACTTCACTCTCAATTCAAACGCAATCATAATAATGTAATTTGTTTACAGCTGTTTTATTTTGCAAGTCTAAAAAAATACCTAAAAGAATATTTTATAGAAGAAACTCAGTCAGTATTCCAAGCGACGCTACGCACTTGCACGCACATACATATTATTATTAACATTGAAATATCTCATCGCAATCCAAAAAGTCTTGCATTAGGACGTAGGTAGGTCATTGTTTAAACAATGATAAAAATAATGACTCTCATTAGTACTCTCACGGTTATAATATGTAAACAGAATGGGTGTGTATGTTTTATGTGTAGGTACAGCTTACTTGGAAGGAAGGAATGAAATTGTATTAACAATTTTTTTATTATGTTATTTTTTGACCATTGTGTAATTATTCACAATTCGCCAGACAACCCTGTGGTCATGTGGATCTTGGCCTCCTTTAACATCTATCTCCATGTGAAGAGCCAATTTCCCACAGTTTAGGACTCTCATTAAATTATTAAATCCAAATCGACACTATCTTTCCATCTTGTATGACGTCGACCGGGCATTCAACTTTCGGCTTCCTGGATGTCAGTTTGTTTGTCATGCATGATTCTTCCATCCTGTGTACATGGCTCAGGCATCTAAAGCGACCCAATTTGTTCGACTGTACAATGTGCGGCCCCCTTAAAAAGCGTCTTCTTCTTATTGTGCCACCCCCTAGCGGAGGTCGGCCACCATCAAGGCGATTTTAGCTTAGTCATCTGCTATCCAGAACAGCTTAGTGGAGCTGCACTCGTACCAATTACGGAGATTTTTAAGCTGAAAAATGCGGCGGCGTCCTCTGCAACGTTAGTATACAACTCGTATTCGCATATTCGTATCCACCCCAACTGTGTGTCACTTGTCACGAAGATACCACCCAGCACGCTCCGCTCAAATGATCCCAACCTTATTTCCATGCTTTCAATTATGCAAAAGGTCTCCAAGCCATTTACGACTACTGGTCCTATTAATTTGTTGTACAATATGCATTTCAAGTGACGGTTCAATGCTTTGTAACGTAGCACCTTCATTAGACCGAAACGACATACTATTTTGTCATCTAGCACAAATTTATTCTTCTTTAAATTCTGATTTCTAAGCTACTCTTACTGTTTATAGAGGACCCTAAGTACACAACATTTTTGACCTTCTTAAAAGCGCTATTGAACGTATGTCCTGAAAGTATCACAGGGTATGTCCCATGTCACTACTGTCATTGTGCCACATGGTCTGATGTAGTATTATTATAATACTAGCTGAGCCAGCTGGCTCTCGCCAGTCTGTCTCGCTAGGTCTTGCAGACAGCTTTTCATCATAGTGACTTGGTGTTGGATTTTAATATAATAATTGTAAAGTGTGTATAGACGGCGCCATAGTTTTCCCTTCGGGATGGATTTTCATTCACGTCAGACAATTGAAAATTTATCTGATTTGTCAGTTTTACGATATGCATGTCGTCACTGCAAATACAAATTTGGAGTCATGTGCGTAGTCTATTCTGGAGTCTGGCCTTCTCAATATCATCTGACACCATTTCAGGCTGCTAAGCCTAGCAAAACAGCTGGCAATCGCCGATTGCTACCACTGTCATTTTAATTTTAATACAATATATGTGTAAATATGTGCATTTAAATATGATAAATAGTTATACATCTCAATCGTGATTATCATAAATAGCGATCCAATATAACGCGAATATTAATCTCTTTCGGGTCCCATTTACATAAAAGAAAAAGGTTAGCAGCATAAAAAATAAATTTAAACATTATTTTGTTTCATTGTCCATAAAAAAATAAATGCTTGGAGCCACAGAATAATATTTTAAAAATCATATTTTGTTTTAAAAATTAACCTTAAACAATATAGTTTCCCGGTGCGGGACATTCATATCGAGACAAATGTTGATAAATAATGAAGTAATACATATTATATCTGATAAGAATAGGAATTTATAAGGCCTAAAGATGTGGAATCAGCTTAAAAAGGCCTTCATCCAGCAGTGGATTGATACAGGTTGATGACGATAATGACGATATAAATGGGTAGGTATATAAAATCACAAATTTAAAAAAATATTGCAGTTTATATGACCAAAAAGAGTAGAATTAGGTTGGGATAACCTTCATCCAGCAGTGGATTAATCTTGGTTGATGATGATAATGACGATATTATGAATGGGAAAATATAATATCAGCAATTTTGATAAATATAGTAATTCATATGACCGACAGAAATTCAAACAACTTAGAGAGGCCTTCATCCACCGGTGGATTGATTCAGGTTCATAATGATAATGGAAATATAAATAGATATAATATATTATTATCACCGATTTTGATAAATACAGCAATTCAAATGACAGAAAGGAGTAGAATCAGGCATGGGAGGCCTTTATCCAGCAATAGATGGGTTCAGGTCAATGATGATAAGGACGATAGAAATAGGTATACTATAGTAGTAGAATCAGGTTGCGGAACTCTTCATCCAGCAGTGAATTGATCCTGGTTGATGATGATGACGATATGAATATGTAGATAAATGTAATATCACCGATTTTGATAAATACAGAAATTCATATCACAGAAAGGAGTAGAATCAGGCTAAGGAGGTCTTTAAGTAGTGGATTGGTTTAGGTCGATGATGATGAAGATGACGATATGAATATGTAAATAAATATAATATCACCGATTTTGATAAATACAGAAATTCATATGACAGAAAAGAGTAGAATCAGGCTAGCGAGGTCTTTATTAAGCAGTGGATTGTTTCATGTCGATGATGATGATGATGATAATGATGATAATGACGATATGAATATGTAAATAAATATAATATCACCGATTTTGATAAATACAGCAATTCATATGACAGAAAGGAGTAGAATAAAGCTAGGGAGGTCTTTATTTAGCAGTGGATTGGTTTAGGTCGATGATGATGATGATGACGATGTGAATATGTAGATAAATATAATATCACCGATTTTGATAAATACAGCAATTCATATGACAGAAAGGAGTAGAATCTGGCTAGGGAGGTCTTTATTAAGCAGTGGATTGGTTCAGGTCAATGATGATGATAATGATAATGACCATATGAATATGTAGATAAATATAATATCACCGATTTTGATAAATACAGCAATGCATATGACAGAAAGGAGTAGAATCAGGCTAAGGAGGTCTTTAAGTAGTGGATTGGTTCAGGTCAATGATGATGATGATGACGATATGAATATGTAAATAAATATAATATCACCGATTTTGATAAATACAGAAATTCATATGACAGAAAGGAGTAGAATCTGGCTAGGGAGGTCTTTATTAAAAAGTGGATTGGTTCAGGTCGATGATGATGATGATGATGACGATATGAATATGTAGATAA